>NC_089747.1:69148266-69207197 GCF_040412425.1 Macrobrachium rosenbergii | reverse complement strand
TAAATAAATCACTTTTAATTGTAAAAGAATTCTAATTCCAAATGGTGACCTTCATTATTTATGTAAATACAGGAAGATTCTAAGGTGAGTTTCCACTAGTTTTCCTTTTGTTCTTAGACTTGGGCCCACCTTGGTACAAAGGCAGTCGATTATAATAAATTGTTCCAATTCTCTCCTCAACCAAGGACCAGTTTAGTTTATGACTATATATATATATATATATATATATATATATATATATATATATATATATATATATATATATATATATCGTTCAATATCAAATTCACCACACCTTGGGAAGGAATATACAATTTAGGCCCAAAGGACAAGCGCTGGGACCTACAGTCTCACCCAGTGCTGGAAAGGATATTAAAAGCAGAAAGGTTTGAAAGGCGGAAGAGGAGGAAAACTTTGCAGTTGCACTATGAAATAATTGTTAAGAGAGGGTGGATAGCAAGATGGAAGAAGGAGAATATGAATGGAGGAACAGTTAAAGGCATGAAAGGGTTGCAGCTAGGGGCCGCAGGGAAGTGCACCTCACGCGGTGCACTGTAGACATTACGTAAGGTTCGTGAAACTGCAAAGAACCTTACGTAATGCCACAGTGCACCGCGTGAGGTGCACTGACGGCACTACTCTCCTATGGGGTGCGGGAATAACTTAGACCCAAGGGTAATCAATTGTAAGTGGTAAGCGCTTCGTCACCAGGATTCGAACTGCCGCCGCCTGGTTGGGAAACATGGAATATAGAGCGACTATGACCACTGAACTCTTGAAGGATCATTTCATTTTCATAAACATTAGTTGTCCAAGATTTAAAAAAAAAAGTAAGCAAAGTTCCACTAGGGCACATAGTCTTTTTTTTAAGTACTCGAAAAATTAAATATGCATAGTACCTTTGTAGAGACCAAAAAATAACAGAACGGAGTTACATCTGGAAATTTGATTTCCATATGTGTTATTACATGCATCTACAGTTATTTACCAGTTATAGTACAAACTTTGTTCCTTTTGCATCCCAAGACTTCAGAGAGAGAGAGAGAGAGAGAGAGAGAGAGAGAGGTTGGGAAGAGATGCTCTCGGTACATGTACGGCTCTGAAAACCGCTTTGAAAAATCAGAAAAATAGCTTTTCTAGTTAGCAAAAAGATCCATAACTAAAGGAATTCATTGTTTTATTTTTTCTTCCGTCAGAATTCAAATGGAAAGAAGAGACAAATTGTATTTACATTTCGTAAAAGGGTTATATAAAGGATCAGACCTATTCAATAATGGAGTGAAAACCATGAGGAAAAAGCTGTGCAGATAAGAATTTTCACTTTACCAGATCCATTTGCTTTTGGAATTTGAGCCTGAAGTATAAAAGGCATAATTGATATTGATCAAAATGAAACAGGGAAATTTTAAGCTCCTATTTAGAGTGAGAAAAGAGTGCTGAATTAAAAGATTTAGAAAAAACTACATATAGAGTTCTTCGTTTTAATTTAAACAGATGAACTGCTTTCATGTTGTCGGTTTGTAAACACAGTTTAAATTTTTCGGAAAAAATCTAAATTTTAAGGACGTTAGGCTAAGTTTCTAAACTTTCTTAAAAATGACCCTTCCAGTCTTATGTCAATATATATATATATATATATATATATATATATATATATATATATATATATATATATATATATATATATATATATATATATATATATAGAGAGAGAGAGAGAGAGAGAGAGAGAGAGAGAGAGAGAGAGAGAGAGAGAGAGACGCCGGCAAATATGGTATACCTCTTTAATGAGGCCAGTTGTAGTTTAGACGTATGTCGGGAGTGTGGTAAGTGCGGTAGTAATTTTGGGAGTGCTGTACGGTGAAAGTCCATTGCGTGAGACAGTTTTAATCAACTAAAACTGTTGTGTTTAATTAGGAAGGAAAAGCGATGGCCCTTTCGTTCCAGAGAATTTCTATTTGATTTTAAAAGGGGAACCACATAGTCAAACATTTTTAATCAAGCTTGTCTTTTCTAAAAAAAATCATCTCAAAACTTTTCACAAATACTGTACATTCTCATCTACGGGATACAACCTTATGTTATTGATTTTTTAAAACATCTTGAACAAAAAACGCTGGCAGACTTTTTTTGTATTACCTTACCAAATTATGGGTGTAATTTTCTTTTCTTTTTGTTTTCTCCTGGCGTCTGGAAATGCCGGAACAGAGTTCCAGATGCATTAAGGTTTTCAAAGAGAGTCATGTGGGTAACTAACTGGTTCTGCGACTGCTTTTGGGAAAAGTTATGCTCCTCTTTATATGAAAAGACATTTCTCTCCTCTCTCCCTTTCTCCGCCTCTGTCTGCCTATCTCTCTCTGCACTTTTCATTTACACACGTATTGAACGCGAAATAACTGCTGTATTTTCTCAAATTTAAAGTTATTAAGGGGCAACCTCGCATTTTTACCAAGGGTGAGAAACAATGATCAGGTTGACTTCAAAATTTACTCAGAATCACTTAAGATACCTACTGACTTGTGTAGAAAGCTTGAAGGAAGTGCATGAAAAATGAAGGAAAAAAATTAAAATTTAACTAAAAATCAATATACTTTCAAAGGCAAGTACTCCCAAACTATATGACTTTGAGCCATTTTCTCTTTTTAATTTGAAAGATTTGTTCATATGCAAGATTTCCTATAGACTAAAATTAGAAGAAAGATCAAATGTCATAAAAATGGCAATTTCATTAACAAATCGTATAAAATTAGAATAAACATTATAAATAAATATTTAATTAAATCATTAAGAGAATATTATAGGACATTTTATAAAAATTACAGTACAAAAAAAGTTATTTGAAGTTTAAGTAGTAAAACTTACATTTGCAGATAACGGGCATTTTATTGGGGACATCAAAATCCTCCCAGTATGCAAACTGTGTCCTGGCTTTGATGTAATCGCCTGTTCCTTATTTCTTTTTATCCTGACATTCGAGTAGTAGCTGCTGCAAAGTCAGCCATGCGTTTGGTTGCCCATTAATGTTTTGGGCAAATGTTCCGTATGCGTTGATGAAGACTCTCATTTCTACTTTGTGTTAAACCTTTCAAACATCGTAACATCATATCATCTGTTGTTAGTTTGTTATGCACACTTTCCTCAATCTCCAACTGCTGTTCAGCCAAATGAAAGTTTATTTTCATGGTTCAATGTGAATTTGGCACTCCCTCTGCCACACTTCTATTATAGAAGCAGCACCAACTATACCTACCTTTTGGACATGAATGGTGCAGAGGATTGTCATCAGTGGAGATACAATGATAAAATGTGGACATGATTTCAGCCCTCTTCTTCTGTGGAATAGTGCCAATTTTTCTATTCAGTGATATGGTGGAATGATGTTGCAAATAGTCGAGAACCCTTCTGGTCAGCTTATTTTTCACTTTACAATCTGGAACCTTCCTTCTTTTAATATTGGCATCGACTAAAGTTGCAAGAGATGAACATCTTTGCGTTTTAGCTACATGATTGACACACAGCTTATTGACGGGCTGATCTTTACAGTAGAGGCCAGTGCCATAATTCATGTCCCGCACGACAGCGAATGCACCCGTCACCATCTGATACAAATGTTGTGGATCTTTATAATCTTTAGAACGTGTCCACATTCGCACAACTGCCCTAGTCTCCATGGCCTCTGGAGATCCTAAATTTTTTTTTTTCTTTATGAAGGATGATCTTGAAGCCCATTGCCGATATTTTTCCTCACTCGGAATTATTGTTAAGTAATGCTGTTTTTCCTCTTGCAAGCCACGCATATTTTACTTAGAGTCTCATAATCAATAATAAGACCAATATTTACGTCTATTACAGCTGCAGCTCAAAAATTTGATTAATATCCTCTCTTGTTCCATGATCTATCGAAAGTCACTTGGATGTGTATAAAATTATCTTCATCCGGTGTTACAACTAAAGTTGCTACCAAATATTTATAAACCTTTTCTCTACTTTTACCATCTATTTATTTGGTATGTTCCATTACCACTTTAGTTATATAATATGCATAATTACTGTAAGTTTTAATCATAAAATGTCTCGGATTCAAAAAGGATAACAGTTTAGACACGCCATTATAATGACAAACCTCCTGTGTCATCATGCAATAGATAAGAGATAACGTCACCGAGAAAATGAAGATACCCTTCTGTTTTCTGACCGTTTTCTTTTCTTTTGACAGCCGCTTTCACAAACAATCTTTAACTCTGTATCAATTCAATGATACACGAAAGACACTTTTATTTCTTTGTAGCATTCCCTTCATACAAGATTATTTTCTATTTTATTTTTCATGGTATCCCCTTGTAACAATAAGTTATGTTTTTTTTACCACAATTTCTCTTGTCTGCGAATTATCAGTCAGAAACGACTTTCTCTTCTGTGCACTGCACTGGGTGGTGGTGGTGGTGGTGGGGGCAGCAGCACCACAAGTTCTACAGTATCTTGTGGCTGAGCAACTACACGATGCTCTCGCTTCCCTTCAACCTCTACGGATGCTGCATAAAAGGCGTTCAAGCGCTTTTGACTTACTTTTAGATGCCATACCCGCTTTTACATATTCCCTGAAACAGAAAACACGTACACTAATGTACTATAGCCTACCCTCCCTCCACTCTCGCGTAATACACACCCATTCTAAAACTAGCCATGAACCAACAGTCGTCGTTGACTCATTTTAGCAAGAAGACGGGGAAACGAGTTTTCAAGTATATTTTTACACAAAATAAAAATAACTTGGGAAAAGTGAAAACATGACGGAAATTGGAAAATCAGTGTAGAATATGACAGATGACGCATATAAAGGACATCGACCCACGGGGTCTTGAAATATTTTCTGAGAATATTCCCATCGTTCTAAAACTTCGCCAGGGTGTTACTAGAATGTTCTGTTTCAAAACATAAAACACAGTTTCCAATTTTTTTTTTTTTTTTAAAGTGAGGTACTTTCCAATCCTGCTAAGTGACTGAAGGCAGGTATGAGCGCAAAAGCCTAGAAAAAAAGAAATATTTTAATTTTTACTAGATATTTTTTTTTTATTTTCTCTTTTCCCATGAAAACGTTAGGGATGTGATATTGATTTATTTTATTTTTTTTACATGTCATCTGCACTATATTCACACTATATATCTTTATTAACTCCCAGTCCTTCATGTTGATACTACTATAGTAGTACCAAAACTAAATCAATTAGGCTTCCATAGATGTAACTCTGTATTATATATTTTGTTACCCAGTTCTTGAGTCCAGTACAAAATAGACTCATGCATACACGCGCGCACACACACACACACACACACACACACACATATATATATATATATATATATATATATATATATATATATATATATATATATATATATATATATATATATATTAGGTTATGACTCAAAATAAAAAAAAAATTGCCTGGTATGAGATTTATTGAACATTTTGGTACTAATCACAAAAACCTAATTCATTTTATTCAAATTTGAAAATATGTCCCCACACAAGCCATTTTGTATGGTGAAACATTTCAATCTGATATTGGTGCAAAAAAAAATCTCAAACTAGATATTGTTGGTGACAATAAAACCGATCGTTTAAATACTTGTCTTTTTGCATATTTCACTAAATTCTTCCATCACTTTAACAGCTCTCTCAGCTATCATGTTTGATCGTGGAATATCAAGCACTGACGGTGCCCTGTTCCAATGAGTTTTTCAAGCATTTCAGGGCACTGGCACATCTCAACTCTGTAATTCCAAAGTGGAGGTCCTTGTAGCTGGTTTCTTGAATTTTTGATCAGTGAACCACGCTTCTTGCCAGCTGTTGGCGATGAAACTCACTGGACGTTCCAAAATATTACGCCATGATGGTAGTAAAAAGTATGCAAGGAGCGTATAAATGGCCCTCGAGTTCCATCGGGCACTGTGTAGTGAAGGCAATTTCTTCCATTTGATAATTGGGGAATGAATCATGCTTCTTGTAATGCTGCAATGCTTTGCATAGTTCATATAAGAACTTGAAATCATCTCTCAACCCGGGTTCTCAGTCTTTTCCATTTGAGTCTCTGCCTTGTACTCAGTTTGTAGATTATTATAATTTTCTAACAGTTCATCGACGAATTTGTAGTTCAGACTCGGCTTTGAAGTTGTTTCAGAAACATAGAAGTCAGAACATGCCTCAATATTCTGTCCAATATGTGATGCTGACACCCAATGTATTGAGGCACGTCTAAGCCCTTTTCATTCATAGTTCTCTGAATTCTTGCAACCACACCATTTGAACGTCCAGTGTTTACAGCAGTTGTGTCACACACAATCATTTTAATGCTTGACCAGGCATCATATTCATCCATAACTTTCTCGAGTGCATCATATATATCTTTTGAAGATCCACTTTTGCACCGTACAACCCCTAGTCTTACATCTCTAGTTGCAGTTTTGATGCAGACCACTTGGTATTCCTGTTTCACTAATCTTTTCCCATCAAAATGGAGACAATAATCCTTCTCTTCCTTTAGAAGTGACTTAATCTCACCCTTCTTTTTTTCTGCAAGTCTGATAACTCCTCGCCATACTCCTGATTGTGTTGGTGTAGGAAGAGGCACGCCTTCTTCTGCAAGACTTGCACAAACTTTAGATGCCTTGTTGGTAGACAGACTCTGGCGACTCACTAATTTTGTGGCCTGGTGTGTAGCAGATGGTTTTTTTCTCTTGTTCGGCACTGGCTCTTCATCAGAACTGTCCTCTGTTACACTGCTAACATTTTCACCTGAACTAACAGATTCACTTTCCATGTCAGATATAGTAGCACTTTGTTCATGTGATATTGGAAGATGTCTCTGTCTTTTTGAAGGATGTATAGAGGACTTAGGTGCTGGCTTGTGAGTGGTGTATCTAACCTTCCCACCTGACTCAATTTGTTGGTGATAAAGCTCTTTATCCTCACGGCACAGCCAAACACCATCAACTTTGGTGATGTCAAAAATGCTCTTCATACCATTCAAAAAAGCCTTCCTTTGGTCTACGTTGATTCTTCACATATAAAAGTATCATTTTTGTCAATCGTGCATTAATGGCTTGCTGACTGAGAGTAGGAAAGCTGAATTTTCCCCACAACTCTGATAATTCCTGACAAATCCGTTTTATCCTAGTACTTTTCATATTGTCTTCTTCCAGTAACATGTAGTATCTTCCCAAAACATGCCGTTTTTGAGGTAGCCTGGTGAAACTTGTCAAGCATTCAACACGAGGAAGATCACGCCGCATTGTATGAATGGATGATGGTAGATTGAAGTCCATTTTTGTGCATTCTTTTCACAGTATCACTAGACTTAAAGTACGCCATGTTTCCCGTTTCTCTGAAATACAAGAACATATGATTGTTAGGACTACAAATCAACACTTCAGTATGAGTATAAAACTAAAATGCAAACCTCTTTTCAGTAGCATTAATGCAAACTCCTATAGAAATTACCTGGTGAGAGAGCCAGGCAGCACATCCAATGGCTGTCAAGTCCGAGAGGGAACTGAACATTACTGAAGCTACTGAGCCAGCCTATGATGATGCAATAGATGATGCAATACACCCAAACACACTGTGGTAGTATTGCATCATCCAAATTTTACTCTGGAGAAAATCACCCAAGGTTTCTATTCTAGGGTTTATCACTTGTTAAATTGTGATCAATAGTCTCAAATTAAAATACAATTGGGCTCATGAAACCTGAATTATCAACAAGGCATTACTCATTCTGCTTGAATAGCATATAAAATACTTGTTTGTAAGGTGTCTAAGATAACAAAATGCATAAAATGTCTCTAAAATTTTTTCGACAATAATTCCCTATTTTGGTGAGAACTCAGTAACTTCAAGTGCATCGGTGGGGACCTTTTTCACACAATATCAAAATAACGGTGATTTTTATAATAAGTGATAGGAATCTCATCACATAAAATAGCAGGAGTATTAAAATTTGAAAAAAATATTTTTCTCATAACACTAATATATATATATATATATATATATATATATATATATATATATATATATATATATATATATATATATATATATATATATATATATATATATATATATATATATATATAATATATATATATATATATATATATATATATATATATATATATATAATATATATAATATATATATATATATATATATATATATATATATATATATATATATATAAATATATATATATATATATATATATATATATATATATATATATATACATATATATATATATATATATATATATATATATATATATATATATATATATATATATATATATATATATATATATATATATATATATATATATATATATATATATATATATATATATACATACATATATATATATATATATATATATATATATATATATATATATATATATATATATATATGTATATGTATATATATATATATATATATATATATATATATATATATATATATATATATATATATATATATATATATATATATATATATATATATATATATATATATATATATATATATATACACATATATATATATAAATATATATATATATATATATATATATATATATATATATATATATATATATATATATATATATATATATATATATATATATATATATATATATATATATATATATATATATATATATATATATATATATATATATATATATATATATATATATATATATACATATATACATATATATATATATATATATATATATATATATATATATATATATATATATATATATATATATATATATATATATATATATATATATATATATATATAGCTGTGTGTGGTATGATGTATATACAGTATATGTATGTTAGCATAGTTTCGTCTGGAATGGCTTTATTTTAAATGTCATATCATGAAGTAATCCTTTTAAGACTCAGTAAGTTTATCACAAAAAGAGTAAAATGTATTACCATACGTTATTATAAAAAAATGAAAAAAGGTTTCAGAATCCCCGTGAGTACATAATGTCAAACAACACCAATTTCATGTGTATGTAACTGAAGGCTGTTCTTCATAAAATTTCATATTTCCTGCGGGCAAACGCAAGAAGACTAGAGGCAATAAGGGCAACGTAACAAACCCTTGTTCGCATCATTACTCTTTCCGTGAAGTTCATCGACTTTATTAGAACATTAGTCTTGCTTTGCGACGTTAGCCTTGTCGCTGCTGTAATATATAGTATCTTGTGTGCTATGGAAACTTTGCGTCCGCTCTGGGGCAGAGGTTTTTGGTGAATAAGATGGAAGATTAAATTGCGTTAATGAATTGGAATAACAGTTTTTTGTTACTATGAAAAACTTACCGTTTTGCTAATGATTCCTAAGATATGAGAGTTTCTATTTCTCTTCCATATACTTACTATTTTTCAGAGAAGAGTAATCAAGGAAAATTGGGAAGAGAATTCTTGTTGATTGAGGATGTACTTTTTTTTTATATATGTAACGATATAACTTCTCTCTCTCACACGCACACGCACGCGCACATGCGCACACACACATACGCATATACACGCACACAATGAATTCGATAATTTAGACCTGTGCCGTTAACATCTTAAAGATGAAGCTTTTATATTTATTTACCCTGTCTCTAAAAAGACATAATCTAACACATGCCATCGCAGTCTCTCTCTCTCTCTCTCTCTCTCTCTCTCTCTCTCTCTCTCTCTCTCTCTCTCTCTCTCTCTCTCTCACATAAATACACAGGCACACGCACACAAGTATGCATGTGTGGGTGTCTGTGTGTCTGTATGGGTACGAGCTAGCCTGCATCATTTTTATAAAGAGGGTCGTAACTGCACGTTGTTTCCAGACGCAGCAGCTTAATCTCTAAGGTGTTGACCCCGTAGGTGGGTAATGCCGCCAGTGCACCTCATGCGGTACACTGTAGGCATTACTTAAGGTTCTTTGCAGCATGCCTTCGGTCTTTAGCTGCAACCCTTCGTTCCTTTTACTTTATCTCCTTTTATATTCTCTTTCTTCTATCTTACACTCCACCCTCTCCTAACAGTTGATTCACAGTGCAACTGCGAGGTTTCCTCGTGTTACACCTTTCAAACCTTTTACCGTCAATTTCCATTTCAGCGTTGAATGACCTCATAGGTCCCAGTGCTTGGCCTTTGGCCTAAATTCTATATTCAATACAATTCTAAGGTGTTGACGGCAGAGGTCCAATTTGCCGAGGTCATTGCCCTGCATCCTCTAAGTCCAAAGCGAAGGTTAATTCTTCTGCAAAATGACTTCCGTTGCTTTGCTGGATATTAGATTAGTCTCGCTTTCAAAACCCCTTCGCTTTGTGTGCCTCGCGTTAAGCAGAAAACAGGTCGCACTTGCAGTTTGCTCTTTCCTCCCAAACAATGCTTCTCATTCCATTTGCATTCTTTAATGGTTCCCCTTCCTTATTAAATAAATAAGACAGCCGCGTAAAGCTGGTATTCCTAGGGAGGCTAGAAATTCATCGCATCTGAAGGGTTAGTTTGAGATATCAAAATAAGTGAATACCAAAACTAAACTCACTTTGAAAGCTGTAATAGCAGTGATAGTAGAGGCGAAAAATTCCATCTTGGAAAACACAGCATTTAATACTATAATTGTTGATTAGTGGCATACACTTGTACTAATCTAAAATTCCTCATATATATATATATATATATATATATATATATATATATATATATATATATATATATATATATATATATATATATATATATATACACATACACACACACACATAAGGGCTATATGGAGCTGAGTTGTCGAAGTATACATCACGAAGGGAAGTAATAGGAAAGGCATCCTAACCCTCTAACAATTTATTTCCAATGCCGACGTTTCGCAACGAATTCCAAGTCGCATTTTCAAGGCTATAAAATATAATTTGCGAACATCAACAACAAATTAATGCAATGGCAACAGCTCTATTTATAAAAAAAAAAAAAAAAAAAAAAAAAATATATATATATATATATATATATATATATATATATATATATATATATATATATATATATATATATATATATATATATATATATATATATATATATATATATATATATATAATATATGTATATATATATATATATATATATATATATATATATATATATAATATATGTATATATATATATATATATATATATATATATATATATATATATATATATATATATATATATACAATTTATTTTATATATATATATATATATATATATATATATATATATATATATATATATATATATATATATATATATATATATATATATATATATATATATATATATATATATATATATATATATATATATATATGTGTGTGTCTGTCTGTGTGTGTATTATGTATAAGAACAATCAATTATAACTGCCAAGTTGTTATGCTCAACGAAGCCGAACAATAATTCGGTCTAAATCAGATAAATCAGATAGTAATTATATTTTAAGTCACTCTCCCTCTTTGACAAAATATCACCTTTTGAGTGGAAGTAGATCAGTTCGCAGTTTATTACTTCAACATTTTTTTTTTTCAGAGATACAAGTCTTCATTGCATTTCCGACTTGATAAAAGGGATTCCTTAGGGACCAACTATGACACCAACAATAGTTCAGAAGCAAACTGTGGTGGCAGACATAAACTCAATTATTGAATAATTTTGCTGAATTGCTCAAGAAAAGAAATAAGATAATGTTCATAGTAAGTGCGCTGGCTTTAATAGGAAATTATAAGTATGTACACATGCAAAGGAATATTCTATTATTCAAATGATCGACATCTTTGTAATAGGGTCTATTTTTTAATTATTATTAATTATTATTACTATCTTTATATTATTATTATTATTTTTTTTTTCGAAGGAAGAAGACCCTCTTTGAGACCAGTTTGTTGAATAAAATGACTGAATTTTGAGAATTGATTTTATACTGAGTTTTCTCAATTCTTCTAATAATTCGCTTTTCCTGCACATCAATATTTAGTCAATAATTGTCCAATGTTCATATTTCAATGGATGAAACAGCGTATTTCTTACAGAAGAAATTCTTTATTTTAAAGCATTACAGCAGGTTACTGAAACCTGGGGTGTAAATTCGTAGATTTTCCTGATGGTATTTTGGGTGGTATTTCTTTTTTTCTTTTTCTGACGTCTGTCTGGTATTTTTAGTACTTTTTGTGTCGACATGTTTCGAACGGCTCGATGGTCATCTTCTGGACGTTGCGATGAGTCTGGAGACACAGGGCGCTCGTGGCGGTATATACAGGGGGTCTTGTAATTGCAAATGGGAAACACAAAGACACTGCCAAAGAAAGCCTTGTTCCTCGAGAGAACATTACGTTTACATGGTCCTTTTCATCATACCATACATTAACTAGTTTCGTAGATGCCAGGAATATTGAGTTCTTGCCTCAGCCTCCCACCTGTATTATCTAACTTCGGTATGGTACACATATTGCTCTAGTGAAACTTACCAAATTAAGTTTTTCCTTTCCTTCATGTAGGGGTCTTTGGAAAATCCATGCATTTGTTATTTCAATCATCATTTCTAATGTGCGAATGAAAATGGGGCTTACCCGGTAAAGATTTTGCATGCTTTCCTGCCAACTGTTCATGGAGATCTACACTTTCCAAACGGATATTGTAGTTGTTCAAATAACTGGGTACGTTTAGATTTTATATCCCTTCCAGGCTATCGTTTTTGCCAGATTCAGTGGTATGGAAGTTTGTTCCGACGCATATACACTTGCTGTCAGACCACCAGGCACAAAGAATTTCATTGTTTGTGGTCAAACATAAAATAATGGAAGCCTCTGCTCTCCTTCTTCACTATGTTTCCTAATTTCAAAGGGCATTAGCTGCACCTGCTTTCTATGACTGTCTCAGCTGTTTGATATCTAAGATCCCGGAAATGAATTCATAAAGCATATACATCCTGTGTAAAAGTTATCAAAGAAAAGCGAATGTGAAATAGTATCTTTTAAAGCTTCTAACACCCTCAAGGACGACTTTTCCACTACATAAGAAAATTTTACCATTTTCATTTCTAGAGTTCTTACCATATTACCTATCAAAATTATATCTATAATCAGAAACTCCACATAAAGCCCCAGTTTATAGCCAAACCTGAGTAACTTACCTCTAATGAACTGCTTCAGAGAGATGTGACCATAATATTTGACAATCATTTCATCTACAGCAATGCATTATTCAGATACACCATATTACTGAAATTCTCTCACTAGTGAATTCTTTGCCATGTTCACTAATAACGGCTTAAAAATTACAATAAAATTTAATCACACTTTTTAAGAACTAAAAATAGGTTCTTGACAGCATTTTCTATTATCTAGAGTTCTACACCAATAGTATCTAAGAAAAGGCCTTTTTTGGTATCCAGACAACAACAGTATTCCAATAAATATCTTAACTACTTCTGCACAAAATGTAAAATCATACTCATTTTTATATGTATCTGCTTAACGATCCATCTCTTTGACAGTATCTTCAAAGATGCAAGGGGTCATCAACTTTTCAAAAAGTTAAAGTGGTGACAAAGCCTCCAGACTTCCTCGCTTCTGCAAATATTCACTGTAATGTTGTAAACATTCTTTTACCTTGCTATGTTTGGGATCTTAATGTTTTCTTATGGGTTCAGAGTTGAAATTGTGTTACTTTCAGACCACTGCAGCCGACTTCGTATGCCTGTAGCACAATCCTCATAAAACACTTTGTCCGCGTGAAGTTCCAAGGAACCTGGCACACCTTGGACAGACATCCCACCAGTGACATCATTACTAACATCCTCCTCATCTGTCTGTTCATCTGCATCAGGGGGTTGGGGGGTGGGTAATTATAATATCAGAATTTACATCCTTTCCTTCATCATTCAAATACTTGGGCCAGTGTAACTGCAGGAGGACGTGGTTTCGCCATCTGATATAAACAAAATAGCACAAATAAATAGTTGAAAGTAATAGGCATGTTGTCAACTGAATAGAGTCTAGGTTATACTAGCAACTCACTGAGTATACATTCCATGCTCCATACCACACTAGCTATAAGCAAAGTATAACACCAAGTTGATTTAAAATAAGTAAATTACAAATTATTCAATATGCCACTTACTCAACAACTGCATTATTTCACAAAAACTTATAAAATCTGTACAACTTTCACACATTACTAACCTCTGCAGAATTGTCTTACTCCTGTCATACGTGTAGTCTGTGACATTCTGAGTAGAAATGAGATATCAGCTGGTGTTGGGGCCTTTAACTTTGCAGCCTGTTGTGACTTGCTGAACTTTCAATATTGCTTATATTTGTGTTGAAATTTTATTTACCTTACTAATAAAGCAGTATTTTATCAGCTGTCTTCTAATGAGGACAACGGGATCTAACAGGTTATCTTCCTATCACTTAATGAAGCTTATTCCTTCCTTCCTGGTTAGAGTAGTAAAATTTCAGAAATGAATAAAATAATAATTGACTGGAGATAAACATAGTCCTCCATCGTATATACTGTCATTTATATATTCGATAGCTGTAATCATTATGATGCCATGCCATATGCTTATTCTTTTGCGTGTGTACAGCAGTAACCTAGGGGTAATGAACCCCATATTTAGACTTGCCGTCGTCTAGGTTGGGAGCAGCTTCTCTCGACATTGACCCTATCTATATAAGTACGAATAATGAACTTACCTAGGTCCGAGATTCAGGACGGTACGTAACGTCCAAGGGTTAGGGCTTCCCATCTCGACTTTCTCTTGTTGTACTGTCGTTTTGTTGGTATGACTCCACTATTAATTTATGAAGCTTAGAGGAATAAAAATGCTTTAATGTCAACATGCATTTTGGCTTCTGTGGATATACAAATAAACGCAAAATTAATGTTTATCGTTCTTTAACGAAATTTGATCTACTCGAGAAAATTCTCGCAGGATTCAAAGGAAAAGACGCTCCCGGCTGGTTGTGTCAGGTATTCCAACAGCGTGCGAGTTCTCTTATTACGCTTTGCCGTGACCTGGTTATCTTTCCCTGAGAATCGCAGGGAATTTATATTTCACAAGTGTTATAATAAATATCTTACCAGAGAAAACTTTGTGAGTTACATATACTCAATAATTGTATACCATACAATTGTATTTAGCAGGAGTTTTTGATGAAGAGGGTGGGAGTTAAGGCTATCATGTTACTGCCAAAATATGAACTTGATAATCATTTTGTCTTGGGCGGTTACACTCATACTAATAAATGAAATGTTGAAAACGCTCCGGTTTATCACTCTTATTAAAAGTTATTTGTGAAACATAATTATGTGATTTCATTTTGCTAATATTAAAATTGTTACAAACTCAGTGGTATTTATTAAATAGAGTGCAAGAGTTTTCAGGAAAACTCACTCATTCAGTTCAGTATCTTATGCAAGTCCTATGTAAGAGGAAAAATAAAATAATAAATCATTATCTTCCTAATAAACAATGAATCACATTAATGATCGATTAAAATTTGAAGACTGGGGTCTCCTTCATGGCTCGTTTCTCTTCTTTTGGCATTTCTTTGGTTCCAGACACAAAATCAAGTCCCTTAAGTGGCTGGATAGTTTTTCCTTGTTAAACACATTAACCTTAAATTGGGAGATTTAAAAAAAAAAAAAAAAATGACGACAAGAAGAATCAAAGGTGAAAAATAAGATTTTCAATTCGACTTGGCTGGAATTTTTATTCGACTGCGC
Organism: Macrobrachium rosenbergii; assembly: GCF_040412425.1. Lineage (NCBI taxonomy): Eukaryota > Metazoa > Arthropoda > Malacostraca > Decapoda > Palaemonidae > Macrobrachium > Macrobrachium rosenbergii. The sequence continues at coordinate 69,191,367 of NC_089747.1, read as the reverse complement.
TCTCTGTCTTTACTGATATACTTGTTTACAGCCTCACGATGTTTGCTTACGATGTACTTCAATCGCGACATTCCATTTCATCAAGCTTTCGAATAAGTGAATTTACTACTTTGAAACTCTCTCTCTCTCTCTCTCTCTCTCTCTCTCTCTCTCTCTCTCTCTCTCTCTCTCTCTCTCTCTCTCTCAAAACAAATTTGTATACTTTTCTTGGTTACAGCTCTTCTATTTTTAAAATTCCAGACAGCCTTTTGCCAGTTAGCTGGTAATATTATTTCTCCTACCTCTGGTCTATGTCAATGCCTTCCCTTAGGTCATGTCTAAAAGCCATCTTTATGCGTATATTCTCATTTTGTAATTTCTAGATTAAATGAAATTTGATCCGTCTTCACACCCATCTTTAAGGTCGCAATTTCAAAATTTTTGTTGTTATTATATTTGTACTCCAGACGGAAGGTTTATTCTTAGTCTTTTCTCTTTTCATTAATTTCCCCTTTGAATGTTTGGAGATCTTGGCATATTTATTTATACACCCATTGCTGATGGGATTAAAATAGCATAAGTGTTTGAATTTGCTAAGGTATATTTTATCCTTGGTAGGTAGAGTGAAAGGATTTAAACAATTTTTCTTTTGATGGTGTATAGTAGTAACAACATGACTATGCAAGGATTCTAATATTAATGATGTATAGTAACAACAGTGCGACTAACCAAGAAATCTAATATCAAACTTAACTGATATGATAAACAAAAATGTTCGTGCTTATGACTTTATATATATTGTAATCAAACGACCTTCAATAAAACGGCCCAGTTCATACGCAATTATGCATCCGAATATTATATGATGTGATCCAAGATAAGCTTTACGTGGCGCACAAATTTCAGATACGATTGTTCCGGCCTATAGTGATCAGCTTTAGCTATCAAGTGGAATAATTACTCTGAGCAAACTGAATAATATTCAAGTCTCTGAAGTGACTCAGTTAAACATAAGGTGAAAAGTGTTCCAATGTCATAACTGCTGCTTGTCTATTCGACTACACTAGATCGCTTTAGATTTTCCAGCTCATATGACGTATTATTTATTGCATCGGCGTCCATATGCAAATTATATGAGGTAAATTTTTCGCCACTGTAATTTGGTATAATATCATTTATATACCACAATCATCTTTGAACAATATTAGAAAATGTATCATTTTATACAAGAGTAGAATGACTCGTTTTTTTCCTAGGAAATTGCCTATTTTACTAGTGTACACAAGAAAAAAAGGAATAGGAAGTATGGTGACAGGCAGACGGTTAGATTTCTTTCTAATGATATTTAAGAGATGGTTGGGGGGTGGGGGCCAGTGTGCACAGCATGTAACTTCTTATTTGCCTCCAGAAGAGGTTTTTCAGCAGTATGATTTCTGCAGATCGAAGGTGCAGCATTTATTGACACTCCGAGGCTAACTTCTTTCTTGATGACGAAGTTGCAGGCCTACAATGGGCTTGAAGTAATTCTTGAGAAGGATTATGTTATGCAACCCGGTACATCCCTAGGAGGGACAAAGTCACTGTGGTTCCACACCTCTTAGCCCTACATTGCCTCTACCTACCGAAAATAATATGGAGGGGTTGCCCTCTCTCGGGGAATTAGGAATGAGGGCATGCCATCGACTACATTGTTGAGTTGAACTAATGAGACCAGGGAATTAAGATCCTGTGTCTGGTGGACAGATGAGTTTACCAAAATTGATGTCAAGTCAAATATTCCTTGCGTTTTCAAGGTGAAATACTGAATATATGGGAATAAGCGTGATATCAATGAGAATGGATATAGGAATATAAAAATGAGGAATAAAATAAAAATAAAGACAACCTTTCATCATTACTTATCCTGCTCTTTTATAATGTGAAAGTATAGTAAGACGTGGGAAGTCTCATTTCTTGAATTTTGCAGTAAAGGTGCTTTCTTTCATTTACTAATCGGCATTAAGAAAAATGTACTGAGAGAGAGTTGGGAAGAGGCGAGGATGTATAGTCCTGTTTTGGTAGTCTTACGCTAACAGGCCTATCCCACCTATGTCGGGCTCAGAGAGAAAGGAGAGATGATCAAAAGAAGAGAGAGAGAGAGAGAGAGAGAGAGAGAGAGAGAGAGAGAGAGAGAGAGAGAGAGAGAGAGAATACAATGATAAAGATGAAGGAGAGTGAGAGAGATATTTAAAAGAAATAATAAAGAAAGAAAATACGATGATAAAAAAAAAAAAACATTTGATCAAGCAATAAACGTTCCTCATTATCAGATAGGCATATGCAGGTAACAGGGGCAGCTGCCGCATTAGGGCAGGTGTGGTCGGGGCATCATTTTCATCAGTATGTTGCGAGACACAGACAGGGCCAGACGTGTCGCTCTACAACATCGCGCTCCCCCTTCCCCCAGCCCCCTCCTTTCCCCCTTCCTTCTCCTTTCCCTTTTTCTTTCCCCTCTCCCTTCTCCCTTCCCTTCTCCTTTCCCCTTCCTCTCCTTTCTCAGTACACCCGCTTTATGAAACAATAAAAAATAAACAATTCAGTGTTTGTTTTCTTTTTCCTCTGATGTTCCTAATGTCGGCCGATGACGCAATGTTTCTACCAGATTTGATGGTAAAAACATCGATGGTAAAAGCATTGACTCAGTTGATGGAAGGAACATCGAACCTTCACTCGCTGGGGGAGTCGATCGAAAACACATTCGACGGAAAATACATTCGATGTTCGATGCGTGTGGTCATATTCATTACTACTTATTTATATATATATATATATATATATATATATATATATATATATATATATATATATATATATATATATATATATATGCATATATGCATATATGTATATATGCATATATGCATATATGTATATATATATATATATATATATATATATATATATATATATATATATATATATATATATATATATATATATATATATATATATATATATATATATATATATATATATATATATATATATATATATATATATATATATATATATATATATATATATATGCATATATGTATATATATATATATATATATATATATATATATATATATATATATATATATATATATATATATATATATATATATATATATATATATATATATATATATATGCATATATACATATATGCATATATGCATATATACATATATGCATATATGCATATATATATATATATATATATATATATATATATATATATATATATATATATATATATATATATATATATATATATATATATATATATATATATATATATATATATATATATATATATATATATATATATATATATATATATATATATATATATATATATATATATATATATATATATATATATATATATATATATATATATATATATATATATATATATATATATATATATATATATATATATATATATATATATATATATATATATATATATATATATATATATATAATATCACGATGCATATCAAGTACCTGGTTATTACACAACTAATCTCAAAATTCAAAAATATACCTCACTTCAGCCAGGTACCTGAACTCTCATAACATTAATTATTACGACTGAGTACTCTAAAGGTAATAGTGATCCCTTAAGAAAAAACTTATTTATTACTTGAAAAATCAAACTAAGTTTATCAGAATATGTGTGAGGTATCAAAAAATTAAACTAGAAATATTCTAGAGTAAAAAGGGCATCACTCCATCAAACAACTCTATCTGCTTCCCTGGTCTTAATTCACTTTAGCAAAACTAAAAGAACAAAACATGTTTATCACTTTGCCTTATGCACACACAATCAATCCTATTCACTGATGATCAATAAATGAAACACTGTTTTTCTAAAAACATTAAATACAAAATGTTATTTTTAAATTAAAAGTTTATAATTAGAATTCACAATCTGAAAAATTTATCATTACTTGAAAATAACACAACACTTAATTAATTCTTGAATTAAATTATGAAACAAAACTAATTCACAAAATCTTTATCAGGAATTTAAATTAATCAAGCAAAATTTAAACTATCAAGAATTACTGAAGATTTGAAAAGAAAATCTTAATAAATGAAATATTAAATCAAGTATGCAATGTTAAATTACCAAGAAATATTTAAAGTGCTACATAAATAAATGTTGCATTACAAACATAAAAAAATGTGAAAATATGAAGAAATTGCAAACAGAAATACACACAAAAAAATACACATAAGATTTATCAATAATGATTTCACTCGGTCAAAATTTCCTAACTTATCATACCATGGTATTAATAAGTAAAATTCACGTTACCTAACACAAACGTGTGAAAACCTCTGTAAATCACTTGCTGTTGCAGCTGCACTTTTTACCACAAAGCACACTAAATTTTTACCAAATTCAGATTAGTTAACTAAATAACTTTACTAAATTCAGATCTCAAAAGCTAATCTCTTTTAAGAACGAAGAGAGAGAGAGAAAGGGAACCAAACTATCTGGTCTCAGAAATCAGAATCAAACAGATTTTAGAATTCCAGTAATACGTGAAACAATTACATGATGTCATTAAAGCATTTTGGGTGCGAGAAACAAAAAAGTTCAAGAAGCAGGAAGGTGACGTCATTAAAGCATTTTGGGTGCGAGATACCATGGAGAAATTTCTAGAAGGAAAGTTACGTCATCCCAGCAAAACGTTTTGAATGCAATCTTACAAAACATGGTGTAACTGATCAAGACATGTATTCTTTCTCTCAAAGTGGCGTACATGACTCGAACATGCATGTAACAACATGGAATCACTCGTCTTGAGCTCGTATGGGACGAATTGGCATTTGTTATCCAAACCTGTCATCACGACCCAAAACAAAGCGTTCTCTCTTATCTCAGCTGATGACAATTGAAATGATACAATTCTTTGCTGGACACAGACGTGTTCATATAATACGCTTTTACCAAAAAAGATATTATTCATTCAAAACTACATTACTATTAAAACTGTATTAACAATTCTAAATTATGCTATCAAGTTATTTAATCATTAGTTCTTTTGAGATCTGATGCCAAACTAAATATGACACTTCAACAATCATTATCATTACACATAACACATAATAAAAAAAAGTAAATATGTCAAAATTATAGGAGGATATATGTATTACAAGGCAACATCATGAAATTCCTCCCCCCAGAAGATTACTTATCCCGGGTTTGAATCCAACGATTCACAACGGGATAAATAATCGGCTATGACATTATCTTTTCCTGAAATGTATTTAACTCTTACATTATATGGTTGCAGGCATAAAGACCACCTGGTCAGTCTCATATTATTATTTTTCATCTTATTGATGAACGAGATTGGGTTGTGATCCGACAACACTAAAATTTCTTCATTCCTAGGTAGGTTCACATACACTTCAAACTTTTTCTATGCTGTGATTAATGCTAATGTTTCTTTTTCGATTGTTGAGTAAGTTTTCTGATGCTTTTTCAACTTTGAAGACATGAAAGATATAGGATGGAAGATTCTGTTGTCATCTTCTTGAAGTAGAACAGCTCCAATTCCACAGCCAGATGCATCAACTTGTATCACAAACTTTTTACTGAAGTCTGGAGCTTGAAGCACTGGTCTTGAAGTTAATATGGCTTTAACCTTCTCAAATAATTCTTGACATTCTGGAGTCCAAAGAAACTTTCTTTTCGGACTGGTTAAGTCAGTTAAGGGAGCTACTACAGTTGAGAAATTTGGACAGAATCGGCGATAAACTCCAGCCATGCCCAAAAATCCTTGTAGCTGTTTCCTCTTAGTAGGAGGGGGAGCCTTACGGATACCTTCTACATTAGCATCACTAGGAGTGAGAAGGCCTTTTCCAACTTCAAATCCTAGATACTGTACAGTTGCCTTTCCAAACTCAGGTTTTTGTAAGTTGATTGTTAGTCCTGATTCCCGCAGTTTCTTAAACACTTTCCTGAATATCTTCAGATGTTCTTCCCATGTATTAGAATAAATCACAATGTCATCAAGGTATACACCCACTCCTTCTATTGATCCTAGTAGTTGATCCATCACTCGCTAGAATGTTGCAGGTGCATTCATCAGACCAAACGGCAAAACAGTGTATTGATACAGTCCAAAAGGAGTAATGAAAGCTGACAGCAACTTGGCATTCTCATCTAAGGGAATTTGATAATATCCTTTCAACAAGTCTATCTTGGAAACAAATTTGGCTTGCCCAATGTTATCAAGTAATTGATCAATAAGAGGCACGGGATAATTGTCACCACACTGATGGAATTCAGTTTCCTATAATCAGTACACATCCTAAATGAGCCATCTGGTTTCTTCACTAACACACAAGGAGAACTATAATGACTTGAACTGGGTTCTGCTAATCCATGCTGCAACAGATATTGAACTTCTTTCTTCAAAACATCTCGATGAAAAGGTGATAAGCAATAACCTCTCAGTTTAAAAGGTTTTCCATCTTCTCTGATCTTTATCTCATGCTTTGTCAGATTGGTACGCCTAGGTACATCTGCAAAAATTTCAGGGAAACTTTGAATCACTTCACTTAATTCACTACTTTGCTCAACACTCAGATGTTGTAGTTTATCTTCCAAATTTTCTAATATTGAAGAATTGTTCATCTTGCTTTCAGCTCCCAATTCGTAGCCGTCATCGTCCTCTGTAGATGAAGTTGTCTGTGTTATTGACACTGTTTCAGTTTTAGTCTATGAGAAGTAAGGTTTCAAAAGATTCACATGTATCTTCCTCTGTCGTTTCCTTCTTCCTGGTGTTTCAATCACGTAAGTTCGATCACTTAACTTCTTTATTATCCTATAAGGACCTTGAAACTTATTGGTAAGGGGAAATCTTTTCACTGGTAAGAACACTAGAACTTGCTGTCCAATACTAAAATTTCTTAGCTTAGTCTTAGCATCATATTTTCTTTTAATTTTCTCTTGACTTATTTTCAAATTTTCTAAAGAGAATTTTCTAATTTCTCTTAACCTTTTCCTTAAGTTCTTCACATATTCTCCTTGGATTTCCTCTTGATTTTCTTCCCAATCCTCTACAAGAATCTTCAATGGACCTCTAATGTCTCGACCAAAAATCATTTCATTTGGTGAACATCCCATACTTTCTTGATAAGCATTCCTAACTTCAAATAACATTAAAGGTAAACCAGTAACCCATTCTCTTCCTGATTCATTACAATACTTAGTTAACATACTTTTCAATGTCTGGTGGAACCTTTCCAAGGCTCCTTGAGTCTCTGGATGAAAAGCAGTTGATAACTGTTGTTTTACTCCTAACAAGTTCATCACATCCTAGAATAATTTTGAAGTAAAGTTCGTTCCCTATCACTTTGCACAATTTCTGGTATTCCAAACTTGGAGAAAAACTCCACCAACTTCTCAGCAATTACCTTTGCACTTATACTTCTTACAGGAATCGCCTTAGGATACCTAGTCACTGGACACAATAATGTTAACAGATATTTATTTCCTTTCTTTGTTTTTGGAAGTGGCCCAACCACATCTATAATTACCTTACTAAAGGGTTCTCCTCTAACTTCTATGGATTGTAGGGGTGCTTTCTGAATGGTTTCATTCGGTTTTCCAGCTATCTGGCATGTGTGACATACTGTAAAATCTGCTAACATCCTTGTGAAGTCCAGGCCAGAAAAAATACTTCATAATCTTCTCAACAGTCTTCCTGATTCCCATATGTCCAGACTCGTGCGCTACTGCTACAACTTGTTTCCTCAATGAATATGGAATCAAAATTTGATGATATTCACCCCATTCAGCATTTCCTGGTATATCTGCAGGTCGATGCTTCCTCATTAGCAATCCTTCCTTTAGATAATAACAGGTAGAGGTTTGTTGCATCTCTTCTTGATCAACAACTCTGAAGAACAGATCAGCCAACGTTGGATCCCTCTTCTGCAGATTCATTAGCTTCTCTCTAGTCACTTGACCAACTTCATGGGCTGAACTCTCCATATCTGCTAACTCTGCTTCTCTAGTTTCATTACTATCTTCAGGAACACTTTGACTACTCGGAGTCTCTTTAATAACAACAGGATTCTCTTCTTCTTGGGAAATCTCTTTATTACTAACACTAGGGGAAACTTCACTTTCCTGGAACAGCTCTTCTAAGCTTAAAGATCCTTCACTTGATCCTTCTGGTGCAGGTAAATCCTCAGTATCTGCACTTACAAACATAGTTCTCTTCATACTCCTGGTAGTTACACAACTTGGAAACAGGTGGGGGTTATTCTTCTCTAAATCTACCGTAGGACTAACCCTTAACGGTTTGTCTGTCATTATAGGACAAGGAACAAATGGTACACCACCAACTTCATTACCCAGTAAAACATGTACACCTTCAACAGCTAGTGAGTCCTTTACAGCAAAATCAACATTCCCTGTAACCAGTTCACAGGACAAATGCAAGCGGCATATAGGAGCTACCTCTTCTCCTCCTATACCCTTCAAAATAACTGAATCTCCGGTGAGATTCTTCTCCAGATGTGGGTGAGCACCACGAGCTACCAGACTTTGGTTACTCCCCGTATCACGTAATACTTTGACTGGTACCTGCACACATCCTCCTTGAGTTATCAGCGTACCTTCATATATATATGGCTTAAAAGCCTCCAAGCTGCTCAGCCACTTAATGAAGTTACATTTCCACTGGTTGCTAAACACTCTGCTTGTTTAGTCTCAGTCTTCCCCACACTGCTCTTCATAGTTTGCTTCACCTGGTCACCTTTAACCACTTGACCAACTGGTTTGGTCTGCTGTTGTGTCTGATAACAATCTCGATTGTAGTGTCCTACTCTTCCACACTTGTAGCAGACAACATTAGTCTTCAAGACAGACTGAATGATGACGATTTAACATTCAATTTTTGAGGGTGTTACCTGGCTTTGTATTGGCATAGCCACTAGAAGGATTTCCAGTTGTAATGTTCCTGAACTTTGGATGAGACCTGAAACCTGTGCATTGTTGGTTCTGGTACTTGACAATATAATTTCTTTTGCTACAAATGATATTGTAGTCTTCACTCAGTGTAGCAGCTTTATCAAGTTGCTTAACCTCTCTCTCTCTTAAATAGGCTCTTATGTGTTCAGGAATTCCTCTAAGATATTGTTCTTGGACTACTAACTCCTCAAGTTCGTCCATAGATTTAACTTTAGCAGCCTCCAACCATCCTTTAAAACATCTTCTTACTTTGTAGGCATAATCCAAGAATGTTATCTTGTCATCCTTTCTCAAAGATCTGAATCTTTCATTATAATATTCAGGGATCATCTGGTAAACTTGTAGCACATTGTGTTTAAGTACCTTGTACTCTTTACACTGATCAGCTGATAAGGCTAAATAGGCCCTCCTTCCTTTACCAGTGAGAACACTATGTAACAAGACTGACCATTTAACCTCTGGCCATCCCATACCTGAAGCCACTTTTTCAAAGTGATCAAAAAACTCATCTGGAGCTTCTTCTGTAAACTTTGAAATTAACTTCTGCACTCTTACTACATGAAATACAGGGTCTGAATTGCCTTGAGTAGGGTTAGACGGTGTTACAGGTAATGTGGATCGAGCTTTTATTAACTCCATCTCCCTTTCATATCTTGCTCTTTCTCTTTCTTCTTCTGCTCTCTTTCTTCTTCTGCTGCTTTTTCTCTTTCTTTCCTTTCTTTCTCTTTTTCTCTATCTTCTCTTTCTCTTTCAGCCTGTATTTTCTCTCTTTCAGCCTGCATCTTCAGCTTAATAAAATTTTCTTCTGCTTCTATACGTCTAAGCTCTGCTTCTGCATCACTTTTCTCTTTCTTTTGCTCATGTTTATCTGTAAATTCTGCCTCAGTTGCATTCAACAACTCTTGTGTATCTCCTAACTCTTCATCTATTTTACCAGAGTCCATCAATGCTTGGATTGCAATATATTTGATTTGTGCCTTAATCATACCACTAGACACATTACCACCACATGCCACTGCTAAAGCAATCCACCCTGCCTTAGTCAGGTTGGATTCAGATAACTCTTGGATGGAAGGAGTTGCTAAAAATTCTGAACATTGAACAGAGATATTTTCTCTAAGTTACTCAACTAAATAATTCACAATACAAAGCAAAAACTAACTATGTGGTCACTCTCCTATCAAAATATATCCCTAACACCACCAGTATAAACCATAAACCAGAGTGATATTTTGTTTTGTTGCAGGGTTTCTGGGCACCAAATAATATAATGTCACGATGCGTATCAAGTACCTGGTTATTACACAACTAATCTCAAAATTCAAAAATATACCTCACTTCAGCCAGATACCTGAACTCTCATAACATTAATTATTACGACTGAGTACTCTAAAGGTAACAGTGATCCCTTGAGAAAAAACTTATTTATTACTTGAAAAATCAAACTAAGTTTATCAGAATATGTGTGAGGTATCAAAAATTAAACTAGAAATATTCTAAAGTAAAAGAGCATCACTCCATCAAACAACTCTATCTGTTTCCCTGGTCTTAATTCACTTTAGCAAAACTAAAAGAACAAAACATGTTTATCACTTTGCCTTATGCACACACAATCAGTCCTATTCACTGATGATCAACAAATGAAACTGTTTTTCTAAAAACATTAAATACAAAATTTATTTTTAAATTCAAAGTTTATAATTAGAATTCACAATCTGAAAAATTTATCATTACTTGAAAATAACACAACACTTAATTAATTCTTGAATTAAATTATGAAATAAAACTAATTCACAAAACCTTATCAGGAATTTAAATTAATCAAGCAAAATTTAAACTATCAAGAATTACTCAAGATTTAAAAAGAAAATCTTAATAAATGAAATATTAAATCAAGTATGCAATGTTAAATTACCAATGTTAAATATTTAAATTTGCTACGTAAATAAATGTTAGGTTACAAACATAAAAAATGTGAAAATATAAAGAAATTGCAAACAGAAAAACACACAAAAAATACACATAAGATTTATCAATAATGATTTCACTTGGTCAAAATTTCTAACTTTTCATACCATGGTAATGGTATCAATAAAAATTCACGTTACCTTACACAAACTTGTGAAAACCTCTGTAAATCACTTGCTGCAGCTGCGTTACCACAAAAAACACTTTTTTACCAGGCGCCGTTACAAACTAAGTAACTTTACTAAATTCAAATATCAAAAGTTAATGCTAATACGTGACCACAAAATACTACATTAAAAGTAATCTCTTTTTAAGAATGAGAGAGAGAGAGGGAACCAAACTATCTGGTCTCAGAAATCAGAATCAAACAGATTTTAGAATTCCAGCAATACGTGAAACAATTACATGATGTCATTAAACCATTTTGGGTGCGAGAAACAAAAAAGTTCAAGAAGCAGGAAGGTGACATCATTAAAGCATTTTGGGTGTGAGATACCATGGAGAAATTTCAAGAAGGAAAGTTACATCATCCCAGCAAAACGTTTTGAATGCAATCTTATAAAACATGACGTAACTGATCAAGACATGTATTCTTTCTCTCAAAGTGGCGTACGTGACTCAAACATGCATGTAACAACATGAAATCACTTGTCTTGAGCTCGTATGGGATCAATCGGCATTTTTTCATCCAAACCTGTCATCACGACCCAAAACAAAGCGTTCTCTCTTATCTCAGCTGATGACAATTGAAATGATACAAGTCTTTGCTGGACACACACGTGTTCATATACTACGCTTTTACCAAGAAAGATATTATTCATTCTAAACTAAGTTACTATTAAAACTGTATTAACCATTCTAAATTACGTTATCAAGTTATTTAATCAATAGTTCTTTTGAGATCTGATACCAAACTAAATATGACACTTCAACAATCATTATCATTACACATAACACATAAAAAAAATATCAAAATTATAGGAGGATATATGTATTACAAGACAACATCATGAAAAAAAAAAAAAAAAAAAAAATATATATATATATATATATATATATATATATATATATATATATATATATATATATATATATATATATATATATATATATATATATATATATATATATAGCAATAATTACATTGCAGCTTGGCTGATGAATTTATTAATTAATTACCGTAATTTATGAGGCCTTGAGTTGCCAATGACCAGTAACCTGTCAATTAAAGTTATTACCGTTAACCTCAAAGACAGACAATTACTTAATTAAATAAGGCCGCCAGCCGGGGAAACACAAAACAAGGGATGAAGGGTTACCCTGCAACACATGAATTGCATTAAGGGCACACTACACCTCTGACACAAAAATATTAATAAAAAAAGTATTTAATATTTACTGTTAATTCTTTACTTACAAAGGTTGTACCAAAAACACTTTCTGTGAGCATAAGAACGTGATATTTCCATCCGTCCGTCCCGTCCGTCTGTCTGTCCGTCTTATGACGTCACAAATAAACAGCGGTCTTATTATTTATCCTAGACACAACTAATTTTGCATGTAGATACTCAGGTATCATACAAACGACGTGTAATTTCGTTTTCTTAAAATCTCAAAGACTCGTAAATAAAGACCATGTAAGTCATAAAAGTATGTCATATCATGTCATGTCACGCAAATGGTGTTTTTCTGAATGAAATTCCTTGTAGTACTATAATTTTTCACATTATAAAAAAAGGAAATTACACGAGAAAGGTACATCAATGTGCACTCGCGTGAGCAATTTCAAGCTCAATTATTTTTTTAATTTTGACAAATATTTGAAACCGAAAAAGTAGTGTTTTGAGTTACAGCGCTTTAAAGTTTTCAGTACCATGTCGGAACGATGCTTGAAATTTTCAGTACAACATACCTTGGTTATTTATTTCATAATTGGCGTTATTCTTACACACAACATTCTTTAACATATAATGATTCTATAGACGAAAAATATTCTTGTAATTCTAATGTTTACTACAGATTATTGCTACCAAGTCACTTTGGTTACGTGTTCAGAGCCACCGCCGTCGGCATATCTCTCTCTCTCTTTTTTCTTTTTTTTTTTTGTGCTTTTAACGGCAATTTTACGCCTCACTGATGGGTGTCATCACAGTGCCAAATCATTGCAGAAGGGTCTTGTTTAACCAGCAATGAGCACCTTCCCTCCGCTCATTGACATTGCTTACCAAACAGGTGTTGCAAGGGTGTTCAACTAATTCAGCAGTGCCACACCTGGTCCACATGTCTCTCCTTCTCTTGCCCTTTTTGCCTCTTCCTCTAACAATTTCTTGAATTTCCTATTTCTTCTTTCTTCTTTTTTCTCAATTGTATTGACTGATAAAGATAGTCTTTTTGTCTATCCTCTTCCTTATTGCATTCGATCCAGTGTCACCCACCGCTCTCCCTAATATTCATTTTTTCTCTTTACTCCGCCCTGTGAGGTTTTCATAACTCTAGTATCATTACTCTGACCACACTTTGTCACATATGACTTGGTCATGCCTTCAGTTAGGCCTTCTTTTACTGTCATTTTATTCCCGCATTTACAACGTGCAACAGAACGAAAAAACTGAAGTAAGCTTTCTTCATCCACTAATACATATTTTCTTGCAGGTCTATCAGCTTCATCATCGCCTTTGATGTCCCTGTGCATTGTTGCACCAAACTGTAACTTACTTTTTGTTCTTGAGCTGCGTCTCTTTTCATTAGGGGTTGTAGGAGAAGAGGTGCTTGCTGGCGCAGACATCTCGCGGTGTGTTGGCATAAACAATGGCTGCTCCTTCCTTTGCTTGTTGTTTACGATTTTTGACGTTTTCTCTTCTAGTAATTACATTTTTCAAGCTTCTGCTTTCTGGTATATATATCATAGTGATAATTGTTCTGTAACTGCACAAACAAAAAAAAAAAAAAAATGGCGAGAATCAATAATGTCACTAGATATCAGACAATTTGCTCTGGGGTAACTGAAGCCTCTTTTGTATGTGGTCGCACGTGGTGTCTTCACACAGCCTTATATTTAGTGTTGAGAGAGAGTTATAGAAATCAGTAGAAAGACACATAAAATATCATCAAGAAAAGGAAAATAAACTGTATTATGTGTGGTGGGGCGGTATTGCGTTTCCCTTTAAATGAGTTACGTATGTTATCCTTTTAAACCATGTAATATAATACGGGCAGCGGACGGTTCAAAAATGTACGCTCTAGGCTAATGTTAGATGGTTTATAGAATATGAGGCCCTAAATTTCCATAAATCTCAATTTTGAAATTTTGAAGGTATATTGATTATTCAGAGGTATAGTTGTTTTAAAACTTCTAATTGGTCCCAACAAAGAAAGAATTTGTAGTTAGCGAGGAAATTACCTGAACTTTCGCCCCGTCGGACACAGTGAAGTTTCCTTTGCTTCAAGTAAAGTTATAAACAACGGACGGTCTGTATTATATCGTATGCAATTTAGCACTGGTAAAGGCTATTTCTCTTCCGAACAATGGGATCGAGACACAAGGCTGCCTGCAATGCTGAAAATTACTGACTTAACTTTCCCTAATTCCTATTTACTGCACAAGAATAGTTTACACAAGATCACTAGATAACATTAATTATTCTTACATTAGACTTCATAAAAGTAAATTGGTTATACCATATTTGTAGATGGTGGTGAAGAGGGGACAATAGAAAGGTTGAAATATAGGGGAAGAAATATTAGCAAACAGCAGATACTGTCTTGGTTTCAGACTTACCGTTACGTGTTTGCTTGCACACTGCAATGGACAAGATGGTTTCTGGAAAGCACATGGTAATGTTGTTCACTAATGAAAAGAAAAGGTGGGGGGGGGAACAAAGGTCACAGTTTCGCCTTAACACAACGTGTGTTCTCAGTCATGACGTTACTCTCTCTGGCCCGTCTCAGGTCAATTCTTCTACTCTAGCGTTGGGCTGTGTTTAAGCCTTCGTCCATCACCCCAGGCAGTCTGAAAATCTGATAAAGACATAGCCGAATACATAGGACAAAGCAGAAGGAAGCTTAAGACCACCATTACTACAGGTTACTGGGTGGAAACCTCTCTGTGGGTTAGGTCCCTAATGCTAACCTATTTCTGCTAAAGATGTTATTTTTTTTAAATACCCAGCCTACCCCTACACATACGAAGACGCCTTCTTGTCTTTGTTCACGCTATTTTTTTCTACAATAAAATGCATAGAGGGCGAACAGCAGAATATTTATAAAAGCTCCCCCCTTGAAAAGGGCCTTCACTCCGTTTCGGGTGTGAAGGTCTGTACTAAGCAAGCTGTTCGCCTCTATTACGTTACTCTTTTCCCCTGAGCAGATTTGTCCTGTGCAGCCTAACTAGCTATGGATCTACCTAACTCTAGATAGGATATGAGCTTTGATCACTTATATTACAGAATCCTAACTGTAATTAAAGGTGCTTACGATTATTACATGCTACCTCCTATAATCATGATTTTTTAGACCTAGCCTAATGGTACATTCTATGGTGCTCCCTAGCTTAACCTATCCTAACATGACCGTAGCACCAACGTAAGGAACAATGACCTTGCTAAATTACAAGGTTTTCTGCATACAATTGGTAATTACTGGTTAATACATGAAGTTTACCTCATGATAAATGTTTGCCTCACTGAGGTCTTAGGCTATGCATGTCATGAGCATGGTGACTTTTCTAAAAATAATTTAGATTTTCTGATTTTAATTACACTACTTACGTGATTACTGCGCCTCGATGGTAAGTGGAAGGGACAAGGTTACTACTCTGAAGTATATAGTATTAATCTGATCTAAACTATGTTTGAGAAAGAGATCACACTGGCTACCTCCTCTGGCCAAGGGGCCAGGATAACTCTAAGATGGTAAGGCACTGTGCTGAGAGGGCACTAGTGCCAGGATGAGCTCATGGCTCAGCAACTACTGGGCTCTCTTCTGCCCCTTCTTCTTCTTCTTCTTCGGGTTCCTCCAAGGCCTATCTGTATCAGACCTAGGAGGTGACGAGGGCACCGACTCTGGGGAAAGGCCTGAAGGGCTAGCAGGCGTGAAGTCAGGGGTAACTTCAGAAGCTACAGGAGGACTCCTTACCCCGGCTGCTGCGACAACCGGAGTGAGAGCGATCTCGACCTCTGCATCCGAGGAGGCCAGTTCCTGGTCTCACAGAGTTATGTAACAGTTTGGTCCACCAGGGGTTCATCCTCTGGGGACATGATTTGGTGAAGAAGTGTCGGGTGCCAGAGGCTCTCCGGTTGCTATGATTAATGCCGTGGGGAATCCTGAATCTCCCGGAGGAGGATCCACCTCATGATTTGTACTGGGCATGGGGTCCTTCTTAATTGATGGCTCAACGTCCATTCCGGATGGAGCGTGGCACTGCTCAGTGCTCGCAAGTGGCACTGGCAGCAGTTGAGGGTCAGGCATGCCTGACAAGGGGTTCGGAGGTGCAATACCTCGCGGATGGCTTAAATTTGGCTGTGGCAGAGATTCCTGCCCCAGCTGGAGATGAAAGCCTCTCGGAGAGTCTTGCTCGGGGGTGTCCGCTGGGCGTTGCTTACTTGGGCAACCCTCCCAGTTTGTGGAGTGGCCTGTCTGCTGGCACGTCCTACACTGGTACTGCGCCTCCTGAATGTCTCTTCGGGGGGAGAGAGGGCCTCTTTGTTGGCTGCCCCTTCGTGAATGGAGAGGGCTAGGCCAAGAATGGTTCAGTGTGTGCCCCTTCCGCTGACCATTTCGGTGGGCGGAAGGTGGGTTTTTGTTTTGATCAGGTTCTCCTACAGTCTGGGCCTCCGTGGAGGAGGTAGCGTGGCTGCGAAGTGGCGTTTGTGAAGGGTTTCCCCAGAGAAGGTCCCGACCCAACTGGAAGTCCACTCCGGGCCAAATTTCACCCACCACACCAAGGCAGTGGGGTAGCGTGCTCCAAGGTGTCGTGACCTGGGGCTTGACCATGGGAACGGTAATGGTGTGGCCCTCTATCCACTTCATCTCTCCGGGTTTTCTCATCAACCATGGCACCGGCTGGCACTTGGGCCCTGGAGATCAGGCTAATGTCTGCCGCAGTGTCTACTGTGACCGGAAGGGTCACGGGCAGGCTAGAGCTCTTAAGAGGAGCCACCGAGATGAACTGGGTCTCCAGTCTCTTGGGGTAAAGGATCTTTTGCGGCCCGGCCACAGAGAATGAGATGCTAATGAGGTTGACAAACTTGGTGGTAGGGACATGATGTGGACAGGCCGGATGTCCAGCACTGTAGTGGCTGGCAGCTCCACAGGATTTGCACGGGCTTCTTGTAGGGGCTGGGTGGCCTGCAGTAACTGTTGGTGGAGAGGGTTGAGTGGATGAAGAGGAGAGGAGTTCTGGCTGATAGTAGGAGGCTGTTTGTTAGTGCCTAGTTTGTATCAGCAGTCAGCTTCAGTGTGCCCCACCCTCTTACAGTGGGTGCACGTAGGCTTGCTCGGCAGTCCATCCTTCGGGCGAGTTGAGTTTGAGGTAACCAGGCGGCATGATGCATCGCTGAGATGTGCTGTGGGACTGGTTGAAGGTTTCCCATGAATCTGCCATGCGACAGGCTTTCATAATTGTGGTGGGCTGCTTATCATTGAGATATACAGCAAGGGGCCCAGGCACACATTGGTAAAGGTCCTCTGGCATGGTCCGATTGAAGAGGTCCTCAAACGTTGTGCAAGACAAGGAGTCGAACCAGTGGTTACCAGACTGGGTCTTGCGACAGCCCTATTCAGTCCAGGACTGGGCGACTTCCTTGGCAAGACCTCAGAACGGCTGTCTCCATTTCTCCAGTGTTATTTCATAGGCCTTTGTGATGACTCTATGAACTTCAACCATGTTGCCTCTCTGCCTCTTCTCCAGTGAGCGAAGAGCTGCCTTAGCTTTTCCCTCCATGTGCTTGGCTAGTGCTAAGTATGTCTCTGTCTCAGTGGTGCTGTAGTTATCGAAGAGTGCCTCGATTTCCTTCAACCATGCTTCTGGCTCGTCCTCAGTCCACTTGGGGACAAGGGAATTGATGCTCGAGATTATAGCATTTGGTGCAGCAGGTGTGGGGCTGGAGGCTTGC
Source organism: Macrobrachium rosenbergii (assembly GCF_040412425.1). Lineage (NCBI taxonomy): Eukaryota > Metazoa > Arthropoda > Malacostraca > Decapoda > Palaemonidae > Macrobrachium > Macrobrachium rosenbergii. The sequence goes on along the minus strand of NC_089747.1, from coordinate 69,173,274 downwards.
TGTTTAGGCATAGCTTCGGCATTTTCTCTTCTCGTTCTTTCCAGCTCGAGCTCCTTTTCTTTGATGGCTAACTCATGCTGTCTTCTCCTTTCTTCTCTTTCGTCTTCTAGCTGCCTCTGTTCAGCTTCATACGTCCTCCGTTCTTCTTCATACCTCCTCTGTTTGGCTTCATAATTCTGCCGTTTGAGTCTTTCTTCCTTCTTTCTCTTGGCCAAGTCATCCATCTGTTCCTTGACCCACGTGGAGAGGTCCAATCTGGTGAGACCTGCCGCCGTCCCCAGTTCCATGAAGGCTTTATAATTCTCTGTTGCCATGGTTCTGGTGGGGAAGGGCGTCTATCCGGGGCGACTGGACGTAATTGGGCAGCAAGGAAGTGTCTCTTCAGTGATGTGGCACCCTTTCAATAAGGTGTCACTGTGGTTGGGTGTGTCGTGTAAAGGTCACACTGGTGGCAATCAGTATCCTTATGTACTGGTGTAGGTTAGGTACCAGAAGGACCTTTCTTCTGTGTTCCTTTTGTCTGGTTTTGGTTTTCTAGTTTGTTTGCTTGGTGGCACTATGGTGCCAGTACATTCCTAGGAACCCTTACTTGAGTCCAACTAGCCTATATTTAAGGAAATGCAATCTACCCTAGCAGTGTGTAACAAATCAGTGAAAATGAGAGAGAGAGAGGAGAGAGGAGAGAGAGAGAGAGAGAGAGAGAGAGAGAGAGAGAGAGAGATGTGAGCTATTCGGTTGATGACAGTGCTTCAGATTAGTGGCACTGTGGAAGGAAAATTGACTTATGGTTGCTTATGAGGCCCTCGTGAGTGTCTGGTCCCAGTACTTGCTGTGCTACTACTCTCTTCTCCTGCAGAGGGGAAAGGCTACCTTCTGCTTAAGCCTGGGTAAAAGACCTCACTTGTGACAGACAGTTTCTAACTGTAATTAATCTTAACTTGTCCTCGTCCATTTGTGAGACAGAGGTGTTTCTGGCTATTTGGTTTAGTTGAATTAATTATCGCTGTGTCGGCCCGAACTTTCTTATGAAGAGGGTCATGTACACTCGGTCAGGTTAGGTTGAATGCTTACTTGAATATATGAGAGAGAGAGAGAGAGAGAGAGAGAGAGAGAGAGAGAGAGAGAGAGAGAGATATTCAGCCAGCCAATTTGTGCTGCCTGAGAGAATTTAAGTAAAATTTGTATAAGTGCACACTGGCAGGGTTCTTATTTGAAGATACATCTTGGACTCTCTCAGGGAATTCTTTTAACAATTGTAGCTTTCTCGGTAGCCCGAGATGTGTTTCTCACTCTGAGGAGTTATGATTAAAATTACACGTTCTTTTCTTTATATGATTTCTTATGCCAGTGGATTTGTATAGGAACTTGTTATACTGTATATTTCCTAACTAAGACCTATCATTCCCTGGTTAAATTATATCTTGCTTTTACCTATTCTATGGAACCTTATCCTAGTCTCTATCTATCAAAGTCTATCTGGCTAAGATTTTGCAGGGGGATTACTACGCACAACAATGTAGTCCCGAAGTGGCAATGAGGCAGCAGCTAAAAGTGACTGGGAGCTACAAGCCAATCACACAAACAAAGCAACAAACGTTTAAGATGGCAGACATGGGGAGCGGTCAACAAAGGTCCCAAAATGTTGGGTGAATCCCGTTAGCACAAACAAATTCAAAACAATACACGACTCTCGAGGCGCGTTTTTTTTTTATTGAATTTATGCAAAGTACCTGAATTCCTCTCACAAAATGACCAAAGCAAATGCAGGAATACAGATTTACTCTAAATATACCAACAATGCAAAGGATTTTACGTTAAGGAGATGGAAAACGAAATTACTATGAGCTATGCTTTTTCTCTTTTTATTGTCTTTCTTGTGTGGAACTAATGTCATCCTCTGCCACCACGCTTATCGAGGAAATGGGTTCGGGATGTCATGACGGGACTGAATTTACGTTACTTAAAAATGCAAATTATGATGAAATTAACTATTGCCGTTTGTTTGCTACATTAATGACACGGGATTTTGATATGCTTCCCACTATATGAACACTTATTAGCTCAGTTCCACTCAATCGTAGGTGGACGTGGTTACTGCTTTTGAAATTTAATGAACTCTGCAAATTTTGTTCCCTACCTACGAGAGACACGTTAGGCACACTTTCTCTGTTCTTTATCGTGCACTAGTTAACTCGTTCAAAAATCAATATCATGCATTAATCCTTGGCTGGGGAAAATAGCAAAATATTAACAATGACACGATAACTCGGCCCACGACCTTCGCTGGAATGTAGCACCCACGGTATCCGAACGCAGCAAAAGTGCAAGTTGTTAATTATGACTGCTCTCAATGATCACTTTTCTACCTAAGCTAATTTCTTAATTATAACTGGTATTCTTATTATTATTATGCCTTGTGCTGTCTCCTTGTTTGGAAGAATAGCATAAAATTAAGTATCTGACTTTCCTCTTTGGAATTAATGCATAATTAATTTTTTACTTCAGATTCTTTTCTCTAAATTAATTAGATCCTAGGCCAGATCTCCAATGTTATGTGTGGGGCTTGGCTGATGAGTTTATTAATTAATTACCATAATTTATGAGACCTTGAGTTGCCAATGACCCACGTAACCTGTCAATTAAAGTTACCATTAACCTCAAAGACAGACAATTATTTAATCAAATAAGGCCGCCAGCTAGGGAAACACAATACAAGGGATAAAGGGTTACCCTACAACACATGGATTACATTAAACCCCCTTACTTCCCAATTGGTCCCAACAAAGAAAGAATGTGTAGTTAGCGAGGAAATTACCTGAACTTTCGCCCACGTCGGACACAGTCAAGTTTCCCTTTACTGCATGTAAAGTTATAACACAACAGACAGCTGTATTACTATATATTATATACAATTTAGTACTGGTAAAGGCTATTTCTCTTCCGAACAATTGGATCGAGACACAAGGCTGCCTGCAATGCTGAAAATTACTTACTAAACTTTCCCTAATTCCTATTTACTGCACAGGAATAGTTTACACAAGATTACTAGACAACATTAATTATTCTTGCACTAGACTTCATAAAAGTAAATTGATTATACCATATTCGTAGATGGTGGTGAAGAGGAAACAATAGAAATGTTGAAATATAGGGGAAGAAATATTAGGAAACAGCAGATACTGTCTTGGTTCCAGACTTACCGTTACGTGTTTGCTTGCACACTGCAATGGACGAGACGGTTTCTGGAAAACACTTGGTAATGTTGTTCACTAATGAAAAGAAAAGGGGGGGAGAGCAAAGGACACAGTTTTGCCTAAACATGGCATGCATTCTCGGTCATGAAGTTACTCTCTCTGACCTGTCTCAGGTCAAGTCTTCTACTCTAGTGTTGGGCTGTGTTTATGCCTTCGTCCATCACCCCAGGCAGTCTGAAAATCTGACAGAGACAATGTCGAATGCATAGGACAAACCAGAAGGAAGCTTAAGACCACCTTTATTACAGGTTACTGGGTGAAAAACCTCTCTGTGGGTTATGTCCCTAATGCTAACCTATTTTTGCTGAAGACGTTATTTTTTTTTTAAATACCCAGCCTACCCCTGCATATACGAAGACACCTTCTTGTCTTTGTTAGCATGATTTTTTTCCACAATAAAATGCATAGAAGGCAAACAGCAGAATATATATATATATATATATATATATATATATATATATATAACAGCATATATATATATATATATATATATATATATACATATATATATATATATATATATATATATATATATATATATATATTTTTATATATATATATATATATATATATTATAAAATATATATAATTTTTTTCACGTATTTATAAAATTCGTCCCTTCAGCCCGTTGCTAGGAAATCAAATTTAATGGCGGCTGGAGGAGACTCCACTAGGGGAGAGGGGGTGAACTTATGTAGGCCTACTCACATATCGCCTGATTTTGGGGGACCATATTGACCTCTTAGCGCCAGCATTGTACGATTTTGTTTTTGGGGCGGGGGGCGCGGGGAAGAAAGCTGTTAGGGACAGAAAGACTAGTCAGAACTGTAATTGGGCTGCCAGGCTGACCTTTAAGAGACGTATCTATAAGGTCTACTACTTTTCGATCTTTGTACTTGCTGTGATTGCCTCGTCCAAATCGACTGGTGTCCTCATGCCCGGCCCAAGAAATCGAACGAGAAGGGATCGTGACCTCACGGGCCACTCTGTCGCAGACCGCAAAACCACCCAGTTGGTGCAGTCTCTCTTCCTTTCACACTGGCAAGATTTCTAGACTTCTGCGGCCGAAATTCTTCTTTTGCAAGCGAGCTCCGTACACAGATTCAATAAGAATCCTGTTATCTGGCTCTTCGAGTGGTCTGCACCTGCCCTTGTGAACCAAAATAGCTTAGACGTATAGCTGACATCTTGCCATGTGCAAGAGTCGTCTGATTCAGCAGTCCAGGGCCGCTGGACACAGTTCCTTCTTTACAAGTCCAGTTGTGTTAACCACCAAAAATCATTCAACCAATCGCAACCACAGAGTTTCATATGCGTGTCAAACTATTTCAGGGCTGTAGCCCTTTCAGATTCAGTTATTTGCTCTGCATTGTCTAGCTCTTATTGCACATTGTACGTGCTTGCTTGCTGCTCAGTCAGCCCTTTCATATTAATTTCCTGATTGTTCCATTTGTAAATAAAGTCAGTTTAAAGTTATTGACTAGTTTCTAAAAGGCGACCTCCACTTCTCTGTTTACTTAGATGCGATACCAAGGTAAGTCAGTTTATTCATTATATTTATCACTTATATTCTGAGCGCTATGTGTTAGCCCTTAAGGCAGTTGACAAAAATTCCATTTTCATCCTTCCAAACGGCCCCAAAAATAATAATATATATATATATATATATATATATATATATATATATATATATATATATATATATATATATATATATATATATATATATATATATATATATATATATCGCACACACATCTATTTCCTTTCATTAGAATTTCGCATTGCAATGACCCAGCAAGGACGAAATTGTTCCTGTTCTTCTGCCATTGTAAACATTTTATATTGGAGCATTGAATTCTACTTATCTTTTGAATAAAACAAAACTATTTACAATGATTAACAGTTATACTTTCCTCTTGTAAAGAAATTAAGTAAGTACTCTAAAATCAACTTCTAAAGCTTTCTAGGGTCACTGCTACATGCCCAGCAATATAAATGACCTTTGGGACGTCCTTAATGTCGTTAAGGAAGACAAACGGTGGCCTAAACACAGGAACAGCCTCTACAAGATCCATGTTGCCAGAGTAAAAAGGATCCTTATTCTAAATCTTAAAAGGAGAGATATAGATTAAGATTGGTTTTTGCATTAATGCATGAAAAACTCATAAGGTTTGTTGAAGGTGAAATATCAAGGACTGTTAAAGGACTTAAGGTCTGTGAATTATCATGACTACATTGGTTATTACGACAATTTTCACATGGTTTAAATGCCTATTCTAAAGGCTGCTTAAGCGATATAAAATTCACATAATTGTTAAGCTCTACAATCACATGTTGTTTTTAGCAGTCTTCAGTTTCTTATTTTTTTTCATAAGCGAACTCACAAAATCCAGTGTATTATTTTTCTCTACATTTGGTATAATTCGACATCAACCAACATGTACCCTTATTTTGGTATTCATATAATTCTGAACCTTGGAAAAATATGATAATTACCCTGAAAGCAATGTGAATTTACAATCAGTTGTTTGAATCAGAACATCATTCATTTCGGGCCTCAGTTTTATGCAAATCAAGTGAAATTTCCCATTTACTGGCTAATGAAAAACCGTTATTAGCAGCAATTGATAACGTTTTAATCGATGATTAAAAGGAATTTTGGTCAAACTTATTCAGCTTTTGTGATATGGGATATACATGATATGACAAATTACCCCCACCCCCGCCTCTCTCTCTCTCTCTCTCTCTCTCTCTCTCTCTCTCTCTCTCTCTCTCTCTCTCTCTCTCTCTCTCTCTCTCTCTGCTGAATATTTGCTTTGACCAATAGTATAAAATCAGCGGGAAATTATTGACAACACTGTATTTCCATCAACAGCATTATAAGAATTTCCGCATATTAAAGATTTTTCAATGCATTTATAGCAAGGGTATTCAAAATACAAATATATGCACTCGTTTCTAGATCATGGGATGTATCTGTAATTCATGTACACCTTGTATATTTCCTTGTTTATTTACACCTTGTTTGCATTGTACAAGTTAGTTTCGCAATCAAACAAATAAAATAATGTGCAGATGTTGCAAATTCAAGGCTCAAAAGGGTAGAAATGATCAATCATTTTCAGAAAGCGAAAATTTTAATAGCCCTCTGCATTTGACGAATCATTTGAAAGGCATCTTTCCATGAAGCATATTCACAAGGAAAAGTACTTTGCGCTCAGTCTTCCTTGCAACACCAATTTGATTTTTGGGCGCTTATGCTTGTCTTTGCCTCTTAAGTGTAAAAAAATGGCAATGTCTAGTGAAATTAAAAAGGAATTAAGAAATAATATAATCGAAAAGGTATGGATTATCCTTTTTAAATTGCCTTTCTTAAACATTTGTTTAATACTTGAAACTTAAATATCAGTTTTTAATACTTGAAACACACAGTTTATACACACACACACACACACACACATATATATATACACACACATATATATATATACATATATATATATATATATATATATATATATATATATATATATATATATATATATATATATATATATATATAATCATAAAAATTTATATAAGAACTTTTATATATATATAGGGACATTCTATATATATATATAATATAAATGAATCTTCCATCACAACTTATTAAAAGAATACAGTAATTTCAAATATTCCGTTAATCACACAAGCTAATATCTTTTATATGCTGTTCTAAAGAAATAAAAAAACAAGGTTCTTACTTTTCCACAAGTCTCTTGTAGGTTACTGTTGCAATATTTGTATAGATAGTTTTATTAATTTGATATATAACAGTAAGAGTACATGATCCGTCCGTGCGTATAATTTGAAACTGAATATTTTGGGTGAATCGACCTATACAAACCAAAGGCATGACATAACAAAGGATGAGCACATACAGCATATTGCTCGCCACTTATGTTACAATATGAGGCACCTAGGAAATATCAAGCTCTTTCATTACGCGAATGCTCGCTTAAATGTATTCCCACCTCGAGACCTGGAGGAGTAAGAAGAGAGATCCTGTGATGCTCTCTTTACATGCAAGTATAAATAGGGAGGGTTGGGGTGAGGAAAGGCATCCATCTGGAAAATATCTACCGAAAGTAATTAGGATATAAACCTTCCAGGGCAGAAACAGCTTGTGGAGGCCTATTGGGAACAGCGAACTCGATCGGGAACTAAGATGAAAAGAAGAGGAAGAATAAGATGTCAGGACTTGTACAATATATATTGTAATCTTAGTTGAGTAAATTCATCTATGCAAAACAGGTCTATCGGCAAACCATACATTTCAGTCCTGGCACAAATCAGCATCGCCTTTTACAACTTTGAATTAAAATAAACTGAAATAAGATCAGCTGCCATAAATAATAAGTAAACAGTTGTAAATTTCTGTAAATAATCTACTACTCTCTCTCTCTCTCTCTCTCTCTCTCTCTCTCTCTCTCTCTCTCTCTCTCTCTCTCTCAGCATTAGGGCGCACTTTGTAATATCCACAACGGATATTGTTTCATAACTCCCTCACAGAATGTGAAACTTCAATGTCCAGTCTCCAGGAACATCAAACACGACCTCGAACTCTGTTTAAAGAAGCATTTGGTGCCTTGGCTAGGTGCCTTGGCTAGGCTAGTAACAAACTTCACTTGAGTGAAGTTATTGCAACGCTGACAGGTATTTCAGAGAGTATTGTTAACAAGTCTTTGGCAGTTTCCTGTATACAGTCTTCACTTATTTTTCCATCTTTCCATCTGTGTGTTTATCTGTGTATATATATATATATATATATATATATATATATATATATATATATATATATATATATATATATATATATATATATATATATATATATATATATATGTGTGTGTGTTTATATACACATACATTATATATTATACATATATATATATATATATATATATATATATATATATATATATATATATATATATATATATATATATATATATATATATATATATATATATATATATATATATATATATATAATTTTTTATAGCAAATTTCTCCTTTAACTATATGTATATATGAATCTTGCTTATTTCATTAATAAAAAAACTGAAAGTTTTTCTGCTATAATATCCTAGGATGACTTTTTACTCTTAAAATTTCACAAAAATTATCAATCATTTAACTTCCCATTTTTTAAACGACAACTACTGTGTTATCATTCTCAATAACTGCCCATAATATTGTCCATATCTTTCTTCAATCAAAATTCAAATCAATAAAAGGAAAATATTTTAGCCATGAAAAGCAATGGTAACCCAAAAGATCACATTTATTAATATGCTAAGATACCAAATAATGTATGTTGCCTGCAAATTCTCGTATTTCTTCTCTAAACCTTTTATCTTTATTGGCTAGATGTATATAATCCAAAATTACCTGTTTGCGATAAGAATGCTTCCCTGAGGATATCGCCCAATTAGAACCTCAAGAGTTCGAGAAAAGATGCAACATTTCACCTTGTATTTTCTATCTATTTATTTTCTGGTCCATTTACATGTTACTTTATGTATTTATCTTTTTTGTCTAAAAAGTGTTCTTCTCTTTCTGTACTTCCTATTATCTTCCGTAACTTCTTTCAAATGAGCACTATTTCTTTGGAAACTTGAATATCAAGTCAATATCTCGTTTAGGTTTGTTCCATATGAACAGAGATTTTTCTCAATAATAATAATAATAATAATAATAATAATAATAATAATAATAATAATAATAATAATAATAATAATAATAATAATAATAATAATAATAATAATAATAATAATAATAATGCGTTTTGTTAATTTTTTACCACGATGGTAACAATTCAAACACTTTCTAATACTATAAGATATTTCGTTTAATTTCAAGTTATCCGATAAGTATGGAGAAGATTTACAAATATCTTCAAACAACTGCACGGCCATTCTTCTCAATCATTAAACTACGCAAAAAAAACGATGATTGTAGACGACGTATGTCGAACAATGGGCAAAACCCGAGGGGGTTCACTGCTTTGCAGACCAACAACGGATTTCTGAAAAATAACGTATTATGCCTCTGGTCGTAGATCCCTCGTAGAGTATGACGAGGTCATTTTAAATCTCTTGTTTTTCTTAAAGAAAGAAAAACAAAAGGCTCATGCCATACTTGGCTGTGAAAAGTGTAAAACTTATTCTCTGTGATTTCTTGCTTACAGTACAAATAGAGGAAGGAGTCGAGATTTTAAGGGTACTGCTGAATTGTTATTAGGATATGAAAATGCAAGCAGAGGTTGACGAGCAGAATTTTAAATCATAACTATTATTTTCGTTAGCAGTGATTTTGTAAAAAGGCTATTTTTATCTGTAATTTAACGTTTTTTTTTATTTAATGCAATCATAGCAACAAGGAAGGAGACCATTAGCAAATGCTTCTAGTGTACTCTAGAGTGCGGTATTTATTTCGTGTAATTAGGTAATGCAGAAATTCTCTGTAGCGTTTCCTCAGTTTTTTTTATTTTCTGGTGATGACAAATTTTCCCGATGTCATCTTCCTCAAAGTATAACTTCAATGTACGGTGAATATTATCTGGAAGGATAAATGCTCTAGGTGGGACAAAATAACAAAACCGATTTTTGGTTTTTAAGACGTTAAACTGAATGAAAGCTGCTGTTAAATTAAGAATTTATGCCCATCTCTTATTTGATTATGAAAGGTCCCTATGAGCAAAACAACCTAGCTCTAGAATAGAAACAGAGAAATAAATAAAATTAACAATAAAGGGACAACCTAAATAATAAACGAGATTTATCAATGAAAAATTTGTAAATCACCAACATTATTACTGCTAACAAACATTTATACCTACAAAGTGAAATTTGTGGGCAGGATGTTGTCTTAAGTCTTCGATCACGAAAAACGTTTGTTCTTTTACCATAAATCTTTGACCTTTGCACGTTATACAAACATATAATATATATATATATATATATATATGTTTGTTATATATATATATATATATATATATATATATATATATATATAGCTATATATATATTATTTGTTAAATATTGTCAATGATATATATATATATATATATATATATATATATATATATATTTATATATATATATATATATATATATATATATATATATATATATATATATACATAGGATATATATATATATATATATATATATATAGGATATATATATATATATATATATATATACATATATATATATATATATATATATATATATATATATATATATATATATATATATATATATATATATATATATATATATATATATATATATATATATGTGTGTGTGTGTGTGTGTGTGTGTGTGTGTGTGTGTGTGTAATTGTTTAAAGGTAAACTTCAGTGGAAATTAATCTCATTCAATTATCTCATACAAACGTCGCCACACCAAAGAAAAATTTATTACCCTACACTGAGTCTAGAAGGACAAAGAGGTCAAGTCCATTTTCCTAAGACATCTTTCATACTGCTGACCTTTCCATTTATTATCTGTATCTCCCATTCCCTTTCCATCATCCTTTTATTCATCTCATCGGACGATTGTATAAAAAGAAGAACTAAGTGGAGTATATGCAATACTCAAGAAATTTTGGGAAAGCAAATGAAAACCAGGTTGGAAAAATATATATAATTCATATATTTATATATGTATAAACTTATATATATATATAATATATATATATATATATATATATCTGATATATCCAATTCGTTTTATATACGATCTTAAGGTCTATATACTTTATATAAGCCGTGGATATATATATAGTATATATATATATATATATATATAAGTAACGATATTATATATTTGATAAGTGTATATATAAAATAGATTTACGACAGTATTTTTAGTCACACTTATATTTATCATTCATAATATATATATATACTTTTGTCGTTGTAATATACATTATATATATATATATATATATATATATATATATATATATATATATATATATATATATATATATATATATATATATACATGAATATAAAAAGATCCATAAAACACTGTTTAAACGTTGAAAACCATATATTTCGGGCACTTCCTTCTGTGCCCCCTGTTCACTGGTAGAATATGGACAGATGAAATGTTACAATGGTATATATACAAAACATAAAGGTGTGGTCTTAGGCTCTCCCGATGGTATGGAGGTGGCGTTTTCTTAAGAAGGAGGAGAATAAACAAATTACCTAGTGGTTTTTGGCCTCATTAGCTCCCGTTTGGCGATGGATCTGGCGGTGGCGTTCTTGTTTCATCTTCTTCAAGACCTTCTTGAGATTAGTGTCGTTGTACGATTTCCAGTGTCCTCTGACAGGTTCATATTGTTGGTTTGATTTGATGATAGCAGATTCCAGCATCTTTCTTTTGTAATGACAGCTACTTTTGAAAACCAAGTCCGCTCCACTCCAATTAATGACATGCCCTGTATTTCTGATATGTAGGAAAATTCCCGAACTCTCGAAGCGTAACGTACTGATCTTTTTGTGCGCTGTTAATTCTTTGCGATGAGGATCTACCTGTCTCCCTTCGTAGACCTCATGACAATTGCTACACGGCATCTTGTAAACTCTGGCTTCTTCCTTTTTTATTTAAGTATACGTTAATGAGCGAACTCCCGATGGATTTGGGATAATGGAAAATAAAAGGATTGTTAGACCTGGGTAGTTCGGTGGCCTTTTGGATGTTTTCGTCAGACGGAAGCTTTATTTTGTTGTTGAAATCTATTTGTCTGTTGTGAGTGGGACCTCTATAGTATATTTTATTTGCTTTGTTAATAGCCCTCTCGATAATGTGTGGTGGATAGAAGCAGTTGCGTTAGGTGTTGGCGGATAGTGTTAAATTCTTTATCCAGGTACTCATTTGAACATATCCAAGTGCTCTGAGGAATAAGTTGCACCCTACTATGATTTTTGGAGACATCGTGGTAACTTAAGAAATGAATGTAGAAACAGCGAAGGTGGGTTTCTATATACTGTAAATTCATACCTGTTCTGTTTTTTTATGATCAGTACATCTAGGAACGGCAGTTTTTCGTCCTTTTCCATTCTGTTTTAAATTTTATGGTCGGAACTAGCGAATTTAGTCTATTAAAAAATTCATTAAAGTCCCCAGCTATTGTCCCAGAAAGTAAAGATATCATCTACCTATCTAAGCCAGATCATATTATGGGGTTTGATAGACGACAAAAGTTCTGTTTTGAAATATTCCATGTACAAGTTTGCTAGAATGGGTGATAGGGGACTTCTCGTTGCTACAGCCAAATTTTTGTTTGTAAAATTACCATTGAAAGAAAACACGTTTTTAGTTACACAGAGGTAGATAAGTTTTAAAGTTTTATCTATGCCAAGAGGAAAATGGTCTTCATATGGTTGTAACTTCCTCTTTAAGAAAGACAAGACGTCGGCGATCGGACTTTAGTAAATAATGACTCGACGTCTAGGCTGAGCAATTTGATGTTGTTTGAGGGGATGTTTAAACTATTAAATTTTTGTATGAAATCCGAGGTAGAGCGAATTGATATTAAAGGACGTTTGTGCTTTCTGACTGTATATGAATCATGTGATGATAAATAGTCATAATATGGCTACGTGCAACAAACGCACTACACGGTCAACATGGCAGAGGTGGGTGATATCGCCTCCAAACGCAAAACACCTGAGTTCGACGGGTGAGTTGATGGAGATGTTATTCACTTATACCTCTCTTGTGGCGATCTGCGTTAGTGCGTCACTGAAGTCCTGATTCCTCGTCCGTCGCTGGTTGACTCACGGGACGGACTTATTATCAACTAAAAAATTCCCTTCGTAACATATATGAAAATATATTATTTCTGGAGGTAGAGCGAATTGGATATTAAAGGACGTTTGTAGCTTTCTGATTGTATATGAATCACGGTGATGTGATAAATAGTCATAATATGGCTACGTCGCGACAAACGCACTACACGGTCAACATGGCAGAGGTGGGTGGATTTGTCTCCCAAACGCAAAACACCTGAGTTCGGACGTGGTGAGTTGATGGGAGATGTTATTCACTTATACTCTCTTGTGGCCGACCGCGTTGAAAAGGCCACTGTAGTCCTGATTCCTCGTCCGTCGCTGGTTCACCCCACGGGACGGTGGACTTATTATCAACTAAAAATTCCCCTTCGGTAACATATATGAAAATATATTATTTCGGTAGAGCTAATGGATATTAAGGATCGTTTGTAGCTTTCTGATTGTATATGAATCACGGTGATGGATAAATAGTCATACAATGACTGCGAATGACAAACAAGACTACACGATCAACATGGCAGAGGTGTGGATATCGCCTCCACACGAAACACCTGAGTTCGACGGGTGAGTTGATGGGAGATGTTATTCACTTATACCTCTCTTGTGGCCGACTGCGTTAGTGCGTCACTGTAGTCCTGATTCCTTCGTCCGTCGCTGGTTCGACCCAACAGACGGTGGACTTATTATCAACTAAAAATTCCTTCGGGTAACATATATGAAAATAAATTATTTCCGAGGTAGAGCGAATTGGAGGTTAAAGGACGTTTGTAGCTTTCTGATTGTATAGGAATGATGGTGAAGTGATAAATAGTCGTATTATGGCTGCACGATGCTTTTAATAAACGCACTACACGGTCAACATGGCAGAGGTGGTGGATATCGTCTCCAAACACAAAACACCTGAGTTCGACGGGTGAGTTGATGGGAGATGTTATTCACTTATACCTCTTGTGGCCGACTGCGTTAGTACGCTCACTGTAGTCCTGATTCTCGTCCGTCGCTGGTTAATGACGGTGGACTTATTAACTAAAAAATTCCCCTTCGGTACCATATATGAAAATATATTATTTCGAGGTAGAGCGTAATTGGATATTAAAAAAGGGCGTTTGTAACTTTCTGATTATATATATATATATATATATATATATATATATATATATATATATATATATATATATATATATATATATATATATATATATATATATATATATATATATATATATATATATATATATATATATATATATATATATACATATATATATACTATATATATATACATATATATATATATATATATATATATATATATATATATATATATATAATATATATATATATATATATATATATATATAATATATATATATATATATATATATATATATATATATATATATATATATATATATATATATATATATATATATATATATATATATATATATATATATATATATATATATATATATATATATATATATATATATATATATATATATATATATATATATATATATATATATATGTATATATATATATATATATACATATATATATATATATATTTTTTATCAAGAATAAACCTCCTCCTTCCTGTAAATTTTATTTTATTTAATTTTTAATTCTTTGTTATTCATTTCCATGATCGAAGTCAGGAATTTGGCGGGCGTTGAACAAAACCGGCCTTACTTGAACCAGTCAGTAGCCGTTAGGTAGGCCTCCTTACCCAGCCACCCCCAACATCGGGCAATCCAGAAAACAATACAAACCCCCTTTTCCACCCCCATCACGCGATGATAGGACATGTAGGTATTGGGGAGGCCAAAAGGGCCATTTAGCGCTAGGGAACAGGTCAGATTCTAAGCTGTAGGCATATACTAATAAGTGTGCTTTTCCTCTGCCCTTTTGCTGTTTCTTTTGACATACTTGCAGTTACGGGTTGGCCCAACGCCAGACGCTCGAAGAAGCCATGCTTTTGAAAAGCAGGGAGATGCTCCCTATCTTCACCTGTTGCAGACGTGCTGCATTGTTTTCCTGCTCCGCTGGTTGAACTAACTTCGATGACAACTGGAACAGTTGTAGGCGCCAACAACATTCATAAAAGGTTTGTACATTGCAAGTAGTCAAGACCAACCCTTCACCCTTTTACTTAAACTCCATAAAATTCCATTTCTTTAAACTTTAACTTCTTCCTCCACAAAGCAATCCTCCCTTGTGCTCGTCCTGCCTGTATCCCATCCTCGCCAATTACGTGCCTTGAATTCAAGTAAAGATCCCGTGATAACCATCAATTATCCTCCACCAGTGCAATTCAAGGGCTATTTAGATTAAGCTTCACATCAGTGTTAATTTTTTAGCTTTAGTGAGTGCGATCAGGTGTTCATTGTTAAAGCCTACGCTGCTCCGATTCTCAGATTGTGCCTCATTGATTTCACTATAAGCATCTTCTAGGCTACGTCATGTTTAGTATTTAAGAACGTATTGGGTGATATTTCATGGGGATTCCATTGCCTTTTATGCTACGTTCACACATTCACGTATCAAGGCACGCATGCCCACGCACGGCCACGAATCGGGCTGGGCCAGAGAGTGAAAAACAACGCAAACACAACGTGAAATGTACCATAAGCACTGTGTAATGCGGCATGCGCGCGCGCGACCGCATTGCGGACCACCTGGCCGTGCGCCGGGGCAGGAAACCTTCGGCACCACCAAACCATGGGGTCAGGTCAACTGTCAGTATGCGGGTCCGACCTTGACAGCGTGGCGCCACCCGCTGGGCTGACTGCACAGCTGCCACGCCGTTACAGCACACGCTGCCCTGCCCGCGTGGCTGTCAGAATGGTGGGGTAGATCTGGCAACGCTGCTCACACCCCGCAAAGCGTGGATGTGGCAACGCTTGACCTGGGATAAAAGGGGCATGCGGCGCGCTTCGGTCAGTGCTTCTCTGGCCAGCATCCTGTTGCTATCTCCTCAGCAGCCCCGTCTTCGTCACTGCAGCACACAAGATGCCCAAGGACCCATGCTGAGGACCAGGAAAGGGCCTGAGACCCAGGAGCCCTGGCAGCTGGAGTTGCCCCCTACACAAACCTCCTGAAGCTGATGGTCCTCCAGGCAGCGACATACAGTTGTGCTGCAGCTCGAGGCCGACGAGCCGTGAC
Source organism: Macrobrachium rosenbergii (assembly GCF_040412425.1). Taxonomy (NCBI): domain Eukaryota; kingdom Metazoa; phylum Arthropoda; class Malacostraca; order Decapoda; family Palaemonidae; genus Macrobrachium; species Macrobrachium rosenbergii. The sequence goes on along the minus strand of NC_089747.1, from coordinate 69,156,990 downwards.
GGGAGAGCGACCCTAGAGGGAGGAAGAGGACCTGCCCTCGCCCTAGCGGTGACCCCTGCCGCCGCCACCGACGACAACGCCTACGAGGGGGATGCCGACGCCGACACCAAAAAGGCACTCCTGATGGAGATGGCCTCACATTTTTTCAAAGTCGAGGATGAGTGTGCTGCAGGTGTCAGAACAGCTGAGCCTGCACCTGAAAATGGAGGTCGGTGCCATCCAACGATATCCGTGCCATCAAGGGCTGCACGGTTATGATGACCCACCATGGCAGGGACAACGAGGTCAGGCACCTGCAGTTCCTGCCAGTTCGGCATCGCAGCGCCGGGCACTCACTGCACAACAGCTGGCGCTCCTGCAAGCACAGTTGGTGACATCCACACTAAAAGATCTCAAAGAACTTAAGCTGATTACGACATTCTCAACAATTTAGGGGCTAATTTATATACTGTTGTATTTCTTTTGTTTATGTATGTGTATGTTTTTATTTTTATATTAAATAAATATATTTTTTGCAATATCATGTCTAGCTCTATCCTCTGCTCAAATATCATGTATTAGCTATAATACAAGTACACAAATAAAGAAGGCAAAATGAACCTGAATACTAACATTTCATTATTGACTTTGAAATAAGTTCAAAATACTTTTGTAACATTTGTGCACAGAAAAAATGACAACAGGCAAAATATGAAAGTCATATAAAATGTCAAAAATATCGGGAAAAGGTAGTTTCAAAAGATAGAATTTTCATATCAGAATATCAACAATGTAAATAAGAGCAGGTCTTTCTAAGACATGAATTATCACCTCAGAATTAAAACAATGTAAAAGAAGGTACTTTCAAAATGATAGAATTATCATATCAGAATAGAAACAATGTTAAGAGAGGTACTTTTCAAAAATGATAGAATTATCATATCAGAATAGATTCCATGTAAAGAAATTATTAAAGGGCAAATAACTACATCTTCTTCCTTATTTAGATATATGTTTTGTTTATATTTATTAAACATACATTGGCAATGTCATGGCCGCCCTATCCTCTTCCCATTTACCAAGTATTGATGAGACTAATATATCATGGATTTGAATAATATCTTTTATTAAATCAACTAAAATAATCAGTACACAAATGCACAGTGCAAAATAATCCTGAATTGATACATTATTGATTTATAAATAAGTCCAAAATAAATACAGGAACAAGAATAGAAACAATGTTAGAGAAGGTACTTTCAAAATGATGAAATATCATATCAGAATAGATTCCATGTACAGAAATTATTAAAAAGGGCAAAATAACTACAGGTCTCTGGTGCGATATAGCTGGGGTTTAACCCCGCAGTACATGGGACCCAACGTGATGTTCGTAACTCAGTTCGTGTCAGCGTAACACATACGGTATCGTCGTTGGTGTTACGTGCTCTGCCGCCTTACTACTTCTGCCTGCACGCGCTTGTTTGTCAGCGTCCGTCACCCCTTCGCGGTCGCATTACATTTCTGCGGCGCACTATAGCGCGCATGCATACGCACACATCGTCCGTGTGCGTATCAGTTAGCGGGCCTATTTTTCTCAGCGGTATCATAAGTTTCACCAATTCTGGCTGTGTGAACGCATGCGTTTTGATACGTGAATGTGAACTTAGCCTTTAGTGTGTATTGTCATTCCTAACTTAGAACATCTCTTTCAGGGGACACACGCGGACCGATAGCAATCCATGCTTCGGTATCTGATCTGCCACCAAAATCCTGATATTTCCTGGTCGCAGTCATTATCAAATTTCGTTGTGGCCCAAAAATGTTCAAATGAGTATTCTCCATCCTGGAGTTCATCAGTTGCATTACACAAGTTTCTTCGTGTAATCAGGGCAAGACTGGCTATTATTATTATCATTGGACTGATTGTATTGTATATTGGCCCCCATTTTAATCCCCTTGCTTCATTGCAAATCATTTGCATCATTGTTTACCTTGTCCTATAACTAAATCTGCCCCTTAGTGATTATGTTGTTTCAATGTCTCGTATTTACTTGCTAAGTCCTCAGTAAATAAACCCCTGTAAATTTAATAAAAGCATTCTAAACTCATATAGCAACCTTCCTTATTCAATTGTAAATCCAGGAAAATCTAAGGTAAGTTTTCAAATAACATTCCTTTTGCTCATAAGCTGGACATTCTTGGTTTCGTGGCAGCATCAATTATAATTTTGTTTCAATTTCTCACCAGCCAAGAGTCCAGTTTATGACTGTGACGACCAATGGGCAGGATTAACTATTAGCGTTAATTAGCCTCGCTATTAAGCTGAACTAGAAAAAAACAGGAATATATGAAATCAAAGTATTTCAGTCTGGTAATGATTTCATTATTCAAAAGCACAGGTAACGTCAGACCGACGACCTTCGATAAACAGTGTATTGCATGTTTGTAATGTGGAATCAGGAAGTATGTATTTCTTTAAAGAGACGCAATTCTCATCGTGTAAGCATTTATAACGCGGGGAACACATAGGGTTCTTTTATTACTTGAAAACAAAGTAAATAAATGTCAAATCACAAAATCTCTAAATTAGTAGGACAAAGTGTCGAGTTGCTTAGACAAGTAAGTAGGGAATTAGGAAGGTGTGTGGAATTTTTGCATGTGGCTAGGACCAGTAGCTGGAGTTTATTTCTGAATGAATTTAGAAGCGAAAATGTACATTTCTTGGTTAGTGATACACGTTGAAATAACCATTAGTTTACAGGAAACTGTATGGCAATGTCTGGCATTTATATGGCTAGCGAGAAACAGTTGTGTTCAAACAGCACATGCATAGAACTGTCCCAGTGTTGGAGGGAAAAACAGTTCGAAGCGTAGTTATTTAACGACCACCCCCAGTGCATATTAAAGAATATTAACATAAAGTAAAGACAGTGCTGATATTCAAAGATTAATAATTCATTTCACTGATAAACCAGCACTTATGTAAGAACGTGATTTTTCTCTTCCAATTCCATTTCGTTCTGTCGCCGACAAGCAAGACCTCACGATCAGCTGTTTCCGTCGTATTAGATTTCCCTAGCGTTAGTTCAAGAGACGGCCTCCTCTAGTGTGCTAACGAAACTGGAAACTTGATGAAACAATTTGAAACACCCTTGCGTACCATACCCTAAGCTTTTTGATGCATGCGAGCCAGTAGCAATTCCCTAAAATACTTAACTTAACGTAATTTCGCAACCATAATGTATTTTCGCTTAAGCGCAAAATAAAGTGATTAAAATTTCATAACAAATAAGTGCCATTGCATATCGCTCACCGAGAGAGAGAGAGAGAGAGAGAGAGAGAGAGAGAGAGAGAGAGAGAGAGATCTTTTTTTCCCCCCCTTCTCTCCTCTCTCGCATTAGTTCATTAACACGGGACAGACCTAGTTTGCTTACGAGTTTGGGAATCAACTCAAAAATTATGAAAGGCAGATACAAAGAATTATATTAATACGTAATCTGAAATTTCAAATTCATTACCCATTAAATTTTATCCTATACCCATTGCGTAATTTCTAAACGCTCGTGTTTAGCGGAGTAATCAAGCAAACCAGTTTTTTCTTTCCAAGTGTTTCAACTTGGATCATTTAGGCGTCTATAAAGAACGCACTTATATTATATCTTGTTACATGTTCCAGCAGGAGTGTGGGAGTGGGTATATTTTATCACACTTCGTGTTGCAAAGTGCTAAAAAACCATTGCACATGGTTTGCCTCCTCGTAGCCTACCTGTCATGTCAGGCGCGCCCTGATTCTCATAACTAGCTACCCCACTCGTGCCACATCAGTTTCCATTTTCGCAGTGCCACTAATCCCTGCGGCACTGCTAAGCCTTCACTGAAGCACTTATCTTTGTCCTTTCACTTTCCTATCTCTTCCTTTCTGTGTTGGAGTCTCTCATTTACCTTTTTACTCCCCTACTTACCTTCTGCTCAGGCAAGTACCTCACCTTCAGTGCCAATTGTGCACTGACATTTTGCGTGCTCACGGAGCACACGGCACCGGTGCCAAGCAACCAAAGCAACCTCTTATAAGCCATTGCACCTGTGTTGAAACAGGTGCAATACAGCCAATCAGTTCCACCCATAAGGACTGCAGCTCCTTCAGGAACTTTAGTTAACAGTGCATCCGCCATAAGGACCATAGAGCCTTCAGGAGCACTCCATTTGCTAGCGTATCTGCCCATAAGGACTCAGAGTTCCTTCAGGAACGCTTTCCCCTAGTGTGACCTTCTCACGGCCCACTCATCCACAGTGCCACCTCATTCAAAGGTGCCACTCATTGAAGTGCCACTGATCTAAGGACACTTCCTCATCATCACAAACCTTTTCCTCCGGGAACACCCATTAACTCCTCAGCACCCCTTCCCCATCAGCAACATGTCCACCGAGGAGCACCAATATTTTAGGAATATAGGGAAGGAGGGGCGGTCTTTCTGCCCAGGCCCTTCAAGGTTTTGTAAAGGAACAGATCGCTGAGAAGAAAGTATGAAGAGAAAGAACAGGAGAAAGAGCCGGAGAAGGCAGCAAGTAGCCGAGCAGCAGAGGAAAACAGAAAGAGAAGAAGCGGAGGCAGCAGAAGCCGAGCAATGAGAGAAGAGAAAGAGAGAGAAGAAAGACGGCGACAGCATGAACTAGCCTCGCTCGAGTTGGAGAGAGCCAGAAGAAGCACAGAAGCTTTAGCGGCATGGTAAGCCTCTGGCCTCCATCGACCATAAATACCTCTCTGTCAACAGTCAATAACCTTGTGGGAAAATGGATGAAGACAGGCCAGAACAATGGCTCCAAAGAGATCAAATTCCTCTTTGGGACCTATGACGTCAACCTGGCTGAGAGGGCCTTACCTTGCAAGCACCTGAACCCAGGAAGGCTAAGGCTGCTCACCGAGCCCTGGAAAGAGATCAATGAGGGGACATGGCTGCCGTCCGTGGGGCCATCGCTAAGGCGTATGAAATCACCCCTGAGAGGTGGAGACAAAGATTCAGAGGTATGGCTAAGAATGGCTAGTCCTGGATGGAATGGGCCTGTCACGTTAAGCGAGGACCCACTGATTGAAGTCTGTATTGGTGCGACATGCTGAGGGGATTTGTTCAGCAAGGCCATGCTAGAGGATCTCTTCCAGTGTGTTCCCGGGCCTCTGTTTTAATGTATCTTAATGATAGCGTAGCCACCCTCAAAGGAAGCCTGCCATAGCTGATGCCTGGGAGACATACAATCCTTCCCATGGCACCTTGCAACGCAAAATAGTGCCACCCAGACACCTCTCGGGCCTCAATCACTCACGGAACGGCCCGTCTAACAAACCTCCGTGCCCCATCTGTAAAAGGTATGGCCATGCCAAAGCAGATTGCCGCTATAAGGATAGCAATCAGCAGAGCAACAGCTCCGGGCAGCCTACCAGCAACACGTCGATCCTCCTCTCACACTAATCCAACACCGTCTTCCCAGCACACACGGGCTTAGGACCTCTTCTATAATTATCCTGCATGCCAAAACATGTGGTCATGCCCAGGCATGAACATGATCAGGTGCCACCGCGCCTTAGCTGAGCCGCCAGAGGGCTGCCTGAGAGAGTTGGACACAGTCCATCTCAGTGACCTCCTGGATGGTTTAACCCGATGCACCACCAACTACTGCCGACTGGCTCAGACGTTAGTCTGATCGATCGGGTCAAGTGCCAGCCAGTGCCGAGTGAGCACGCAAGTGGACCGTGACCTGGGTGGACGAACGGTCCTGACGCGTCCCCACAGTTGAGCTCAGGGTAGTCACCTTGGAGCGCTGCAGTGCATCGTCTTGGCGTTGTCAAGCGAATTTGGCATGGAGTGGAGTTCCTGTAGTCAGAGACATCCTCTGGGATGTCCACCCCCACCACTCTGTTGCCTGACTGCTTCATAGCACATCCAGCGCCACGTCTTCAGACAGGGACACAGCCTTTGTGACCACTGTGCCACTGTCAGCCGATGCTAATGCATCGCATTCACCTGCTAGGCCTAGTCCGCGGGTCTCGTGCCCGGACGGCCACCAAAAAATTACTCCCTCATCACAAAGGGATCAAACAAATTACCACTGCAGGACCTGCAACATAAGGGACCATTCTGAGAGATGGACGAAATGCCCCAGTAGGCTAGCCGCAGTGGCTACCTCCACCGAACCAAGAGGCCCAGTCCTCTCACCGAGACAGGAATCGCTGTCCAAAATCATGCCAGGGACTCCGAGGGGTCATGATCCCCCGGGTCCCCCTTCATCTTTGTTTGACACCAATTCACTGCCAGTGCCACTTGCAAGCACTGGTCAGTGCCCAGCTCCACTCATCTTGGCTGGATGCTCCCTGCCAAGCGTACTTCCCGAGCCTGGCCCTGAGCTATTGCCAGTGCCGGACCCCGAACATGACTCGGATCCTCCTACAGGAGATCCGCCAAATCTCACAACTGTGATCATCGCACAGTGCAAACCTTCGACCCCTGATTTTTCTTCTTCCCACCTGCTGAGACGACCCTCTGGCGAGCCTGGACGTACCTCTTTCTGGTCGACCAGGAACTGCTCGACCAGTGTAATGGTTCTCTTCCCACTCTCACGCTTGTATCAGCAGCCGAAGTAGGAGGCCAGCCCACGTAGCCCTTGAGGCTGCCCCTGATCTGCTCCTGGCGGCGCTCCCTGAGATAGCTAGCCAGACCCTGGAGGTCCCCGAAGAAGAAGAAGGGGCGGAAAGAAGATTGCCAGTGAGTCAGGCCATAAGCTCTTGCTTTTCGTGCCCGTTAACAGTGCCACTTCCCGTCTCAGGCGATCCTGGCACCTGCCCAGAGAAGGGTAGCCTATGTGACCTCTGAGCCAGCATTAACCATCAACCACTTGACCTTTGTACTACTAACCCTTTTTCCAGCTAACCTCCTTCCAGCCACTCTAGACTCAAACTGATATTACTTAATCGCCGTGTGAATTACCCTTCAGGTGCGTCATGTTTCAATTTGTTGCATGTACTTATGAAGTGTAGTGCCACGATCATAACTCAGTGCGTGCCATTGGGTGAGTATCGTTCAGTGCCAGAGTCGTGGGGATAGTAGGTTAGGTTAAGTGTTTACAGTGTGCATTTGTTTAGGCGTAGATTTCTCACGTCATCCTAGCCAGTTAGTAGCCATATCTATATCCTTAGGTAGGTTAGGCCTGTAAATTAGCCAATTCAGAACCCTCTTAGCAGTTAGGTAGGTTCCTTTAGATGTGCAGAGCCACAATCCACCTTATGTAGGATCGCGGGCCAGTCGGGAGGAATTAGCTAAGACCCTCACACCTGAAAGGGTGTGAAGGGCCTTCCAAGGGGACCTGTCAAGGATAAACTTCCTCCTTCTGTAAATTTGATTTTCCTTATTTAATTTTAGATTTCGTCTGTTATTCATTTGCCTATCGAGTTGGGAATTTGGCGGGCGTCCAACAAAACCGGAAAACAATACAAACCCCATTTTCCACCCCCATCACGCGACGGGGAGACATGTAGGTATAGGGGAGGCCAAAAGGGCCATTTAGTGCTAGGGAACAGGTCAGATTCTAAGCTGTAGGCATATACTAATAAGTGTGCTTTTTCTGCTTAACAGCTCGAGTCTATGATGTGCCCAGTCTGTCCAAGTCTGACCTGCTTCCTTTGGTCGGCCTCGCCAATGTCATCTCCAGTGTTCAGGAGTGATTTTGTAGGCTCTGAGGACCGCCTTTCTGACCTCTTTGAGATCACCCCGAGCAGTAGCGTCTAAGGAGTCAAAGGCAACCAGGCCCTTTCCATTCATGTGTTTTCCAAGGAGCAGGGAGATCTCTGCTTCAGTAGGAGAGAAGTTCCTGAAGTTCCACTGCGGGATCATCGAGGTGATACCTGAGAGATGTGAATGAGGCATGGAAGGTGGTGGAGTAGCTGGCTGTAATTGGGCCGAGGCTGTTGCATTAGCTCGCCGAGCTTGCTCCAGCTGGATCTCCTTGTCCTTCAGAGCTATCTCATGCTACCTATTTCCTCTCTACTTCTTCTCTTCTTCTCTCTGCTTTCTCTCCCTCTCCTCCTTTGTTTTGTTCCCCTTCCTTTCTTCTTCTCTCTGCTGTTTCTTCCTCTTGAGTAAGGCATCTAGCTGTTCCTGTACTCATTGAGCAAGATCTCTTCCCGTGAAACCTGCCTCCTTCCCCATATCCATGAAGACTACTCAGAAATGGAAGTGCCCCTTTGCATAAATCACGGTTGAAGTCTGCTGATATCTATAACTGATTTTACTGCCTTTCCTAAAACTCCTATACACATAAATACTACCAACAGATTTTATTATTATTACTTACAATTTTCATGGTGAAATAAAATTTTACAGAGTTAAACTTGAAAGAACAGAATTTTCAATATGCAAATGAAAGAAAGGATCTTTCACTGACATACGCTGTCAAAGATAAACACGGACAGTGAAAATTTTCACAGAGAAGCCACATGTGACCGATTCTGAGATACATAGTGTGATTTATGGCCTCATCTTTCTCGGACGAATAGAAAATCCATTTCTCTCTCTCTCTCTCTCTCTCTCTCTCTCTCTCTCTCTCTCTCTCTCTCTCTCTCTCTCCTCTCTCTTATCTCATCGGAGATTAATGAATGACCGCAAAGGGAGAGAAATAAGAAGTATAACACCTTTGGTCATGAAATTATATTTTGCATTTATGGCTGTTTTTATTACCAGTTTTCATTCTTACAAA
>NC_089747.1:69128266-69140766 GCF_040412425.1 Macrobrachium rosenbergii | reverse complement strand
TAAGGTATACTTAACTTTATATATATATATAATATATATATATATATATATATATATATATATATATATATATATATATATATATATATATATATATATATATATATATATACATATATATATATATATATATATATATATATATATATATATATATATATATATATATATATATATATATATATATATATATATATATATATATATATATATATATATATATATATATATATATATATATATATATGTGTGTGTGTGTGTGTGTGTGTGTGTGTGTGTGTGTATGTATGTATATATGTTTGTGTGTGTAAGCATTTAACGTTAACTATCTTTAAATTAGTCATTGTTATTCACATGCAAGTTAGTAATAATGCCTCTTCATATTCCATAAGTAATAATATCTATATTTCAATTGTTTATGTTGTTAGGAACATCGACTGCTACTGTATAAGACGTGAACGCATTTGCTTTCGAAGATGTGACGTCACTAATACTTCTCACAGATTCTGGAAGTTTTCCTTGGCTACTTACAGTACCTGTTTCTGTGGTATTCATACAAAACGAAGCTGAGAAATTCCCAGTCTGAAGCACATTTGAGTACATATGCCTAATCCAAAAAAAAAGTATTTTTCTCAGAAGAAAGAAGGAAGTATTGAGGAATGGAAGTCACGTAGACACTAGACGATCCGGCATCCTTCCTGATCAGCGGGGATGCAAAAACTAGAGTCAGCAGGCTTTCCTGTTTGTAATAAAAACTGCAGAGAGAAACAATCGGGGATCTCGACTGACCAGCAGATCTGAATGAATGTCAACACTAATTTCGTTCTTTGAGCCTCTGACTTCTGAGTATCCGGAGCAAGTTGACTGAGGGGTATTGATCCTCGTTAAAGCTGTGCGTCTTTTAGTATTGCCTCTTTCCTTTGCCATTTTGATCCTCCTTTTATCTGACAGTGTCGCTGTCGGAGTGAAAATAAAATCATTTGTTTTGTTCTGTGTAAATAGAACAAATGTAAACTGATCTTCAAGTACTTTCGTTACTAGATGTTTTTTTACTTAGTAGGCGAGGAATTTTAATACACATAAAATAAAATGACACTACTGGGTATCAGTTTATTACAGTTAGTAATCAAAGAAAGCAATAAGTAAGATATCTAAGAAACGAATTTATTAGCTTTCAGATCTCTTTATATTAACTGTGAGAAATCCCAAGTGAATGATATGATTACTAATTCCTTAAGCACCTTATTTCGATGAGTCTATTTTCTTATTTTTAAGAATTCCTCCTATCATTTGCTCATTCCCTGACATTTTATTCCTATTAAGCAGTTTTCTAAGAGGATTTCTGAAATTCACCTCCTCTTACTGATTATTCCATTTTTACATGCATAAATAAAGAGAATAAAATGTCTTTTAATTCACACCAGTTCGTGTTGGAAAACGAAGCTTAGTTATGTTGCCTCGACTGCTAATCCAGGCACGAAAGAAATCCGCTCCCTCGTTAGGGACAAACGCCACTGAATGGACACGATAAATATTTGAAGAAAGACGTCTCAGACATCGTCCCCTATCTCTCCCAGATTTTCTTAAAGACGCAAGGAGAATGCATTGTTGGAAATTCTGGGATTTTTTAGGAAGAGAGAGAGAGAGAGAGAGAGAGAGAGAGAGAGAGAGAGAGAGAGAGAGAGAGAGAGAGTCGTGTTTTTATACCCACGAAAAATGACTGCTATAACAACAGCTAGCATTACAATCAGAAAAAATGAAATAACGAATGTTAGAATAGTAGTGATCGTGTTATTTTGACAGTTTTTGCTGTAGTTTTGCTATCATTAATAAGTTTACTTTAAGTTTACCTGAGATATGAGCTCAGTTATTTCAAGGGCTCTTAATAAAAAGCGTGTATGTATGTATGTATGTATGTATGTATGTATGTATGTATGTATGTATGTATTCAGTTATTTCAAGGGCCCTTAATAAAAAGAGTGAATATATGTATGTATACATTAATGTATATATATTCAAAAATTGCTAGACAATGATGTTTTCATTTTCGGGGTTGTGCATTTAGCAGTAATTGTAACGATGAGGATAAAACTAATATATCCTCTTCATCACCTACATTTCTTTTATCTTTCATATCCGTTACCTCTCTTATCTGCATATTGTAGCTTCGTTATTTTGTAAATCGTAAAAATCTTTCGTTTTCTTTCTAGTCAGTATTCCTAAATTACATGCCATAATAACATTGTGGATAATCAAAAGCCCTTTTACGAATTCTTGAGATCTTTCTCTCCCTTTCTTTTACCATTGATAAGGAATCTCATTAACTGATATACTTGTATTTTTGCTACCTGAACAGAACTCTCCTGAGATACTGAATAATCGGAAACAACAAAACAAAGGCACACAAACGTGTTGCACCACAACTGAGGAAATTCCACAGGACGTTACGGTGTCTCCCACAAGAAAAGGCGCCCTGAAATATTTTAAAAAAGGCTGTAAAATATTTTATCTCAGTCAACCTCTTGTTTTCTACGTCTGAGAAAAGCCGACCTCCTTATGAATATTCATGTCGTGTTTGAAAGTCCCTCGGAACAAGAATGGCCATAACAGCATCCGGAATAACCCAAGGGGTGAGGCGAAAGTCTCTAATTGACATTATTCATTAAGCTTAACAAGAGTAGAATTGACACAAAACGTATAACGAACGAGTTTAATTAGAGTCAAAGCAGCGTTGCCATTAATTGGAATTTGAATGGGTAATGAAGTGAAAGGGTCTTCGCTAGGAAATTCAGTTGCGTTAACAAAGAAAATGGGCCGCAGTCTTTTGTTTTCTTTAAGGCAACTTTTGTTTACTTTAAGATAACTTTTCTTTGATTTAAGGTGAATTTCGTTTTAAGATAACTTTTATTTGCTTTATCCGAAGGGTTAGGTCATAATTTTGTTTGCTGTAACCAAGGAGTTAGGCCTTAACTTTTGTTTGCTTGTTTGCTTTACCCAATGTAGTAAAGTCATAACTTTTGTTTGCTTTAACTGAGGAGTGACGGTCATAATTTTGTTTGCTTTACTCAAGGTATTAAAGTCATAACATTTGTTTGCTTTACTCAAGGTAGTAAAGTCATAACATTTGTTTGCTTTAACTGAGGATCGAGGTCATAACTTTTGTTTGCTTTACCCAAGATAGTAAAGTCATAACATTTGTTTCCTTTAATTGAGGAGTGAGGTCATAAATTATGTTTGCTTTACCCAAGGTAGTAAAGTCATAACTTTTGTTTGCTTTAACTGAGGAGGTCATAACTTTTGTTTGCTTTACCAAAGGTAGCAAAGTAAAAACTTTTGTTTGCTTTAACTGAGGAGTGAGGTCACCAATTTTGTTTGTTTTACCCAAGGTAGTAAAGTAATAACTTTTGTTTGCTTTAACTGAGGAGGTTATAACTTTTGTTTGCTTCAACTGAGGAGTAAGGTCATCATTTTTGTTTGCTTTACCAATGGTAGTAGAGTCATAACTTTTGTTTGCTTTACACAAGGTAGTAAAGCCATAACTTTTGTTTGCTTTAACTAAGAAGTGAGGTCAAACTTTTGTTTGTTTTACCCAGGGTAGTAAAGCCATAACTTTTATTTGCTTTACTCAAGGTAGCAAAGTCATAACTTTTATTTGCTTTACCCAAGGTCGTAAAGTCAGAACTTTTGCTTGTTTTAACTGTGGAGTGAGGTCATGACTTTTGTTTGCTTTACCCAAGGTAGTAAAATCATAACATTTGTTTGTTTTTATTGAATGAGGAGGTCATAACTTTTGTTTGCTTTTCCCAATATAGTAAAGTCATAACTTTTGTTTCCTTTAACTGAGGAGTGAGGTCATAAATTTTGTTTGCTTTACCCAAGGTAGTAAAGTCATAGCTCGGTCTGAGGTCATGACTTGAATTGTTTTTACTATCACCATCATTTTCTAGCTGACAACAGAGATGCAGGTTAGCCATAAATGTTGGTAAAAGGTAGGCAGTATCTAGGAAGTTTCCTTATCCGGAAAAGCCTATTTTTTAAAATGGAATACATGGTAGCTCTTCATAATTTACTGAAGCTTTAATGAATGATATCGATTATATGTTAATAGAAATGCCAGTTATCTATAAATATACTTAAGGATTAGTATATATCATCCTTCGACGTTAAATTAAAAAAAATATTCATTGCATACTTGACGACAACTTTTTCGCAAGTAAAAATATCGTAAGCAAGACCTTTTTCGCATGTAACAATATTGTAAGCAAGGCTTTTCACCGCAGAGAACGTTTTTCTTTTACTTATCACTGATTCAAGTTTCAACCGCCAATGACTTAAAATGATTATATTCAAATTGCCTTTCAATAGTGCAAAAAAATAAAAAAAAACAGATATGATAACTGAATATAAATGAAAAGAGAGGAATTTTCGGTTAAAATGTAATCTTATTCCGTTAGGAATAATCACTGAAATACCTATGAACAACCTTATTAACAAAATATTCTGTCCAAAACGAACCTAATTTCATAAATTCAGCTTTTTTTTTCTAAATATAACCAAGAAATAGAAAACAAACTTAATTTTCTTATCCATCCCTTGCCTAAAAAGACAATTACATTGAATGCATTTTTTTGTATCGTACAAACATAGTAGTTGCTCCTTTGTCTCCTCCAGGACCTGGATCTGTAGCAATTACGCACGTTACAACAACATAATTACATGATCATTATTAGCTCATTGGTCTCTTGCTAAGTTCATATGGAGCAACTCCGAAGTAATAAGCTCAATTTTTCCGTTACTTTACTCTTTGGTTATGTAATTACTTTCTGAGTGAGTTTAATTAAGAGGCTTCTTTTGTGTGCTTCGCGCGCGCATGTGTGTGTGTGTGTGTGTGTGTGTGTGTGTGTGTGTGTGTGTAGGTACGCATGCATCTTGGTGGTGCAGCTTTGTAAAACCTTGGTAACTCTCTGTGGTAACCTATTCATACCTTCCTCCTCCCTAATCTCCTTTAGGTAAAAGAGGTTCCATTTTTGCTTCTTGATTTCAGACTGCTATTACACACTGTGTGACGTTTTCTCAGGGTTGACACTACTCAGTTTGCTAGGAGTTTTATTATGGCTACTGCTAAAATGTGGAATAGTATGCCCAGTGCAGTTGTGGAATCCTTTGATCTCCAATGTTTAAGCGAAGAGCAAATCCATTCCTGCTCTCTGCTGACGTCTCCTGAATTTCAGGTGTATCGGTTTATTTTCACTTCCCTTATACTTGAGTATCCATCTCCTTTTCCTATAACTTGTCTCCCTCTACAGGCTGATCTCCTTTTGGAACTGTCTTGGATTTATTGTCTTTTGACTCTGTCCATGACGGTTTTCAGCTGAAGATTTAAGGAGAAAGAAAGTACAGGCTCACCCAGCACTACCCCCTACAACATAAAATTTTTCGTCACGGAATCAAAAGCATAACAATTATTTGGTCATATGACATCTCATCTCTGTAATGAAACAGTATATTCAATATTTCATATTTTTCTGAGCTCTGTTTTTAAGTAAAAAGCGACTAAATCCCAAGCTTTCCATTTAATGATGTACTGTGGCTGACTGTGATATAACGTATTTCTTGTTACTGACTTTCTAAGTAGCGCGAAAAGATATATCAAACAGCAGTAATTTACAATTCCTTTCTAATAAGAATCTGGAAATTCGCAGAAAGGTGTCTGGTTTAGTTACTGTGCGACTTCATATCGACTTCAGATTATAATTATATATTCGTGTTTACTCTCTGTGGCGTTTTATTTTTTCAAAGTATATATATGTATGTATATATATACATACATATATATATATATATATATATATATATATATATATATATATATATATATATATATATATATATATATATATATATATATATATATATATATGTAAGACCATGCTATAAGTATCCAAGATGTATAATTTCTCCACGATGAAAGGAAAGCTAGAAATTAATAACTCTACATCCTTGTAAAAAACACTTTAAGGATTCTACACAGACTGCAGTTTAAAAATAGTTCACTGTAATATAGTATTTCGAAGTAATGTCAGATTTTCTAATTGATAATAAAATAAACTTTATAACGGCCTAAAAGGCTGTTACGAGGTTTAGTGAGCGGCACTCACAAAACTCTTCAAAGCACTTGCTCCAACTAGTCTGCAAAATAAAACTGAACATTGTTTGGGAGAATAAGAAAAGTTGATGAAATATTTGAGGTTCACTGACAGAGTAGATTCATAGGAAATTAAAAGTAATACTTCGAGCAGAGAAGAGCAAAGAAAAATAGTTTCTGGAATTGAATTAACAATTAAGAGGAACAATTTTAATAGGCTGGAGATCTTGGGGGAAGGCAAAATACACAATTTTTTTTTTTCATTGTTTTCTCACTCGTTTAAGGAACTGGAAAAATCAATCTTGCCTTTACAATTGAATTTAGAATGCATAATAGGAAGCATAAAATCCAAAGCCTAATATTCTTCTCTTAATGATATATATATAAGCCGTAGTGAAAAAAAATGAGAGAAACATGCACACATGTACATCACTATCTGTAGCAATGAGAATGATGCATCGGGGAGGTCGTGCCAGGTTAGGTTAGTTGGGTCACTAAGACCAGCTCATCGCTGGGCAATTGAATCCCAATAGAAAAGATACCGCATTTGCGTGAGAGAGAGAAGTGGGGAGTGGGGGGGGGGCGCTACGCACACGTACAAAAAGATACCAGTGGATTCTGCATAAATATTCCAGCCTGAAAAGCAATAACCGCCAAAGGACCATGACACGGTAGGTGCACATACAGTACAAGTATGAATGGGCTCGGCTAGACTTATGTCCTTCATTGTAGCAAAGAGTGTTAGTGCGTCCTCGCTGGAGACCCACGCGTTGGTTAGATTCCTGTCACAGATAGTGAAAATTTCTCCACTTGTTTCCTTCTCGGGTGTAAGGCTTTTAGTCTGCGTAAACAAGCGCAAAGAATTCGGAAATTAAAGTTGTTAGTGGGAATTGGAGAAAACCCACATATATTTTATTGAAGGTAAATATGATTTAATCTTACTTTTGTGCCTATTCAGAAGCGCCATTCGAGCGATTATCACGCCCCCTAAAATCTCATTTATTTACACACGCACAGAAGGATCGATAGTAATAAATGGAATTCAATATCTACGTGTGGTTCTGAATCTCTTCTAGAGACACATCGTGGGACAGTATCCCTCCTATTTATAATTTTATGAAGACATCCTTACACCCTCACACCTCACCTCTCTCGAAGGATAAGGGAGAGAGGTGCTTCACATCCCACGCCGTTGATTCCCTTTCACTTTGTTCACTCATCTGCATCAGTTTACCTGGTTTGTGGTTCTATATATATATATATATATATATATATATATATATATATATATATATATATATATATATATATATATATATATGTGTGTGTGTGTGTGTGTGTGTGTGTGTGTGTGTATTATATAACTAAGTCTTGGTTGATGAGGATTGACCAAATTTGACAATGGTGACTGCAAAGGGACCCAGTATATAGATTATGAGCAAAGGAAAAGTTATTTGAAACTTACCTTAGATTTCCTGGATTTACAATTAAAGGAAGAAGGTCGCCATTTAGAATTAGAGTTCCTTTACAAATTTACAGAGTTTATTTTACAGAGACTTTAACAATGAAACAAGGGAGACAAACAAAACGACATGGTAGCCAATGGCAGA
The DNA here is from genome assembly GCF_040412425.1 of Macrobrachium rosenbergii. Classification (NCBI taxonomy): domain Eukaryota; kingdom Metazoa; phylum Arthropoda; class Malacostraca; order Decapoda; family Palaemonidae; genus Macrobrachium; species Macrobrachium rosenbergii. Next base: position 69,133,011 of record NC_089747.1, on the reverse strand, counting down.
CTCATTATTGGACACATAGAACAATAATGCAATGATTGGCAATGTGCAATACAATTATTCCAGTTACAATAAAAATGGTTTAGTCCTGCCCCAATTACACCAGGATGGGGAAAATAATTCATATAAAACTTGGCGGGGCCACAATGGATTTCAGAATCAGACTGCATCCAGTTTTATTTTCAGGATGGGACTTTAACAATGAATTACAAGGAGACAGAGCAAAACGGATTGGTTGGTTTCAATGGGAAGGTTCTATATATATATATATATATAACAATATATATATATATTGGCATATATATATATACATATATATATATATTACAATATAAAAATAAATATATATATATATATATATATATAGGATATATATATATATATATATATAAAACTTATATATATATATATATATATATTTATAGATATATATATATATATATATTATATATGGGAATGCATATACATATACACACACACACACACACATATATATATATTTATATATATATATATATATATATATATATATATATATATATATATATATATATATATATATATATATATATATATATATATATATATATATATATATATATATATATATATATATATATATATATGAATAAGAAGGCCCATAAACACTATTTAAACGTTGAAACCATATACAGGCACTTGTTTCTGTGCCCCTGTTCACTGGTAGAATATGGACAGGTGGAAAGTTACAATGGGTATATATAAAAACATGAAGGTATGGCCTTAGGCCTCCGATGTTAAGGAGGGCGTTTCTTAAGAAGGAGGATTGACCAAAATGGTATATATACCATTGTAACTTTCCACCTGTCCATATTCTACCATGAACAGGGCACAGAAACAAGTGCCCGAAATATATGGTTTCAACGTTTAAATAGTGTTTTATTCTATATTTTCATATTACACTAGTATTACAGGAAAAAGACATTCATATATATATATATATATATATATATATATATATATATATATATATATATATATATATATATATATATATATATATATACACATATACATACATACATACATATATATATATATATATATATATATTATATATATATATATATATATATATATATATATATATATATATATATATATATATATATATATATATATATATATATATATATATATATATATATATATATATATATATATATATATATATATGTATATATATATATATATATATATATATATATATATATATATATATATATATATATATATATATATATATATATATATATATATATATATATATATATATATATATATATATATATATATATATATATATATATATATATATATATATATATATATATGTATATGTATATATATATATATATATATATATATATATATATATATATATATATATATATATATATATATATATATATATATATATATATATATATATATACTGTATATCAGTTGATGCACCCGTCGTTGCACGGGGAATCTCTCAAGCATAGACACGCCTAAAGCATAGGACACACCCAAAACATAGGGCACACCCAGATATTTATTTATCCCAAATTTCTATCAGACAGGAAAAAGGAATCAATTCAATCTATAGTGTAATATCAAAGAAATTTTTTTATATGTTTTGAAAAATTCACATTCACTGAAAGACGATAAACTGGAAGACTTGCCGAGTTAACTTCACTAGAATACAGTTTTTTTTTTTTTTTTTTTTACGAATTAGTCCATCGGTTAATGTTTAAATAAATTTGCTTGCAAAAACTTTGAGTAGAATTTTGGCAACATGGTTAAAATTCATCATTGGCCCATGATGGACAAAGAAAGTGATGTTGCCAATTTTTCTACCACGGTTTAGGTGGTGTGCTTGAACAAAATTGAAACCGCGTATCATAGGTAAAAGTTTCTTTGTTGTTTTCCACTTTCTGTTGATTACATGGTGCCCAAGGGCCTATTAACAGTAAAAATATTGTTAAAAGACAGAGTTCTGTTAGTGTAAATATATATTTTGATGTGGTGTTAGTAACTTTCAAGAATATGCCTAATGTTATTTTTTGTCACGATGAGAAATAATAATTGTGAAAATAAGTGAAGTAGTAACACTGGTGTTGGTGTTAGCATTGTTTAGGAATGGTGGCGGTGTTAGGTTTTGGAAAGATGGGTAATCTTTGCAATAGGTAATATGAGTCCTTTCTGTGCTGCATATTGCTTCAACAGTTTTTGCATGCTTCAAAAGCATCTCGGTGGAAAAAGTGTCGGGTCATGGTGCATGCATCACAACACATGAGGCCTGCATCCATGGAAACGGTTTTAGATTAGGGAAAAGGTGGTGGTAAGGTGGTAGCATTAGTTGATTTCTTTATTTTTCAGGTGAAAATGGCAGCAACTGGATCTGATGAACCATCAAAGAAAAAGAAAACTATAGAATTTAACCTTTGCCTAAAGTACCAAGGAAAGAATAATTTAGTGACAGCCTGCCCTTTCTGCATATGAGAAAATTTTTGACCTGTGTGAGAGACAGATCTGACTATGACAACTCTGAGTATGTAACACTAAATCAACAGCTGTACAGCCTGAGCCCACAAGACTTAGAACAAAATCATGGAACCTGGCACAGATCTTGTTATGCTAAACTGACCCATAAACAGAATACTGAACGATACAAGGCCAGACGGAAGAAAGCCCTTGATGGCAAGGACTCCAGCATATTATCTGCTAGAGCAGCAGGTCGTACTGTTTCCAGCACAGCTGGGTCACACCATCCATCAGTAGCATCTTCTGGAAGAATCACCCGAGACTGCTGTTTCTATTGCCAAGGTGTCAAGTATGATTCGAAGAACAAGGAGGAAGAACTTCATGAATGTCAAACTCATAACATTGGGAATCAACAGAGGAGGTTGTTATAACAAGTGAAATTGAAGTCTGGACAGTGCATCTGACTGATATAATTGCACAGGGAGACTTTCTTGATGGCTCAATGGTTATCGTCCACTGGAGTCGCTGAATAGGTTTTCGTGACACGGGTTCGTGTCCCAACGATTCAATTCATTTATCTTACATAAATTCCCCTTCGGCGACAATTCTCCAACGGAGATATTCCGAGTAGCGTGAATTCGATATTAAAAGCGACATTTGTAGCTTCATGATTGTATATAAATCACGGTGTGATAAAAAATATTCATATATATATATATATATATATATATATATATATATATATATATATATATATATATATATATATATATATATATATATATATATATATATATATATATATATATATATGTATGTATATCTTAATATATATATATATATATATATATATATATATATATATATATATATATATATATATATATATATATATATATATATATATATATATATATATATATATATATATATATATATATATATATATATATATATATATATATATATATATATATATATATATATATATATATATATATATATATATATATATATCCAGGAATCAAGCAAAAGTTTGCCAAAACCCATATCCAGGAGAGACGATTTCTGCATCATAGGGCAAACACAAAATCCTCACGAACTACCCATTCTAGAGTCGTTGCTCACTAAGCAGCTTGTTCCCAGGTTGAATACCCAAACCTCTTCGACCCAATTGTATCTTAGTTGACGTGTATCTTTTTCTGCTTTCTCTCGTGTCATTCAGTCTTATTCTCTCTAAACTAAAGGTTGGTCGGTGGCCTTAGCTTTTAAATATATCTTTGTAATTGTAAATTTTAGTCTTTTTACTGTTTTTTTTTTAATTTTTTAAGATTGTTTTATAATTTTATGATGTTTATTGACAGATTCATAGAAGATGTAATAAAGGTAATATTATGAAACGTCGGAACAAAGATGAAAATTATAAGAAATGGCCTGTTTCTTTAGTCACCTGTGATTTGAGATAATATATATATATATATATATATATATATATATATATATATATATATATATATATATATATATATATATATATATACATATATATACATATACATATATATATATATACATATGTATATACATATATATATATATATATATATATATATATATATATATATATATATATATATATATATATATATATATATATATATATATATATATATATATATATATATATATATATATATATATATATATATATATATATATATATATAATATATAATATATATATATATATATATAATATATAATATATATATATATATATATATATATATATATATATATATATATATATATATATATATATATATATATATATATATATATATATATATATATAAATATATATTTATATATATATATATATATATATATATTTTTTTTACGTGCGTATCAAGTACCTGGTTATTACACAACTAATCTCAAGATTCAAATATACCTCACTTCAGCCAGATACCTGAACTCTCATAACATTAATTAATACGACTAGTACTCTACAGGTAACAGTGATACCTTAAAAAAACTTATTTATTACTTGAAAAATCAAACTAAAGTCTAGCAGAATATGTGAGGTATCAAAAAAATTAAACTAGAAATATTCTAGAGTATAAAGGCATCACTCCTGGTCTTAATTCATTTTTAGCAAAACTAAAAGACACAAAACATGTTTATCACTTTGCCTTATACACACAATCAATCCTATTCTGGTGATCAATAAATGAAAAC
>NC_089747.1:69108715-69125266 GCF_040412425.1 Macrobrachium rosenbergii | reverse complement strand
TATGTTGTAGTCTTTCTCAATGTAGCAGCTTTGTCAAGTTTCTTAACCTCTCTCTCTCTTAAATAGGCTCTTATGTGTTCAGGAATTCCTCTAAGATATTGTTCTAGTACTACTAACTCCTCAAGTTCTTCCATAGATTTAACTTTAGTAGCCTCCAACCAATTAACTTCTGCACTCTTACTACATCAAATACAGGGTCGGAATTACCTTGAGTAGGGTTAGACGGTGTTACAGGTAATGTGGGTTGAGCTTTTATTAACTCCATCTCCCTTTCATGTCTTGCTCTTTCTCTTTCCTCTTCTGCTGCTTTTTCTTCTTCTCTTTCCTTTCTTTCTCTTTTCTCTCAATCTTCTCTTTCTCTTTCTGCCTGCATTTTCTCTCTTTCAGCCTGAATCCTCAGCTTAATCAAATTTTCTTCTGTTTCTATATGTCTAAGCTCTGCTTTTGCATCACTTTTCTCTTTCTTTTGCTCCTTTTTATCTGTAAGTTCTGCCTCAGCTGCGTTCAACAACTCCTGTGCCTCTCCTAACTCTTCATCTATTTTACCAGAGTCCATCAATGCTTGGATTACAATATGATTAATTTGTGCCTTAATTATACCACTAGACACATTACCCCCACATGCCACTGCTAAAGCAATCCACTGTGCCGTAGTCAGGTTAGATTCAGATAACTCTTGGATGGAAGGAGTTGCTAAAATCTTCTGAACATCGAACAGAGCTATTTTTTCTAAGTTACTCAACTAAATAATTCACAATACAAAGCAAAAAATAACTATGTGGTCACTCTCCTATCAAAATATATCCCTAACAACACCAGTATAAACCATAAACCAGAGTGATATTTTGTTTTGTTCTCGGGTCTCTGGGCACCAAATAATATAATGTCATGATGCGTATCAAGTACCTGGTTATTACACAACCAATCTCAAAATTCAAAAATATACCTCACTTCAGCCAGATATATGAACTCTCATAACATTAATTATTACGACTGAGTACTCTAAAGGTAACAATGAACCCCTTAAGAAAAACTTATTTATCAATCACTTGAAAAATCAAACTAAGTTTATCAGAATATGTGTGAGGTATCAAAAATTAAGCTAAAAATATTCTAGAGTAAAAGGGCATCACTCCATCAAACAAATCTAAGTGTTTCCTTTGTCTTAATTCACTTTAGCAAAACTAAAAAAACAAAACATGTTTATTACTTTACCTTATGCACACACAATCAACCCTACTCACTGATGGTCGATAAATGATACACTGCTTTTCTAAAAACATTAAATACAAAAATTTATTTTTAAGTTCAAAGTTTATAATTAGAATTCACAATCTGAAAAATTTATTATTACTTGAAAGTAACGCAACACTTAATTAATTCTTGAATTAAATTATGAAACAAAACTAATTCACAAAAACTTTATCAGGAATTTAAACTATCAATAATTACTCAAGATCTGAAAAGAAAATCTTAACAAATGAAATATTAAAGCAAGTATGTAATGTTAAATTACCAAGAAATATTTAAAATGCTACGTAAATAAATGTTACATTACAAACATAAAATGTGAAAATATGAAGAAATTGCAAACAGCAAAACACACAAAAATACACATAAGATTTATCAATAGCAATTTCACTTGGTCAAAATTTCCTAACGTTACCTTACACAAACTTGTGAAAATTTCTGTAAAATTACTTGCTGCAGCTGCATTACCACAAAACACACTTTTTTTACCAGGCACCGTTACAAACTAAATAACTTTACTAAATTCAGATCTCAAAAGTTACTGGTAATACGTGACCACAAAACACTACGTTAAAACTAATCTCTTTTCAAGAATGAGAGAGAGAGAGGGAACCAAACTATCTGGTCTCGGAAATCAGAATGAAACAAATTTTAGAATTTCAGTAACATGTGAAACAATTACATGATGTCATTAAAGCATTTTTGGTGCGAGATACAAACGTTCTAGAGGCAAGGAGGTGACGTCATTAAAGCATTTTGAGTGCGAGATACCATGGAGAAACTTCTAGAAGGAAAGTTACGTCATCCCAGCAAAACGTTTTGAAAAGTGGCATAAGTGACTTGAACAATGCATGTAACAACATGAAATCACTCGTCTTGCGCTCGTATGGGACAAATCGACATTTGTTATCCAAACCTGTCATCACGTTAACCAAACAAAGCGTTCTCTCTTATCTCAATTGATGACAATGGAAATGAAACAAGTCTTTGCTGGACACACACGTGTTCACTTTTACCAAGAAAGATATTATTCATTCTAAACTACGTTACTATTGAAATTGTATTATCAATTCTAAATTACGCTATTAAGTTACTTAATTATTAGTTCTTTTGAGATCTGATGCCAAACTAAATACGACACTTCAACAACTATTATCATTACACATAACACGTTAAAAAAATAAACATGTCAAAATTATAGGAGGATAAAAGAATTACAAGGCAACATCATGAAAATATATATATACACACACACACATATATATATATATATATATATATATATATATATAATATATATATATATATATATATATATAAATGTGAAACAGGTATAAGTTTTCCTGTGTCGGTTTCGTAAGAGACACGTGGACCTGCCGTGTGGAGATCGTTCCGCTGGTCTGCAGACCTTTGAAGAATAGCGGGGAATACCTTCCCACCTCTTTGAGTAACGTTCAGCCATTGGAGTGTTGTGGGGAAGCCCGTCTCCCTTTGCCTTACTCCGTTATGTCTCCTTGCATCAACCTGCAGTTCCTCATATAAGGAATTTTTTTTGTGGCCACTTTGTTTTTTTGTTAGGGCAACATAGTTTTGTAAATTTTTAGGCTTCATTCTGGCCGTTATTTTCTCTTTTCTTTTGGGACCCCCTTATTTTTCAGAATGTATGTTTTTTGGTTTTTCTAATTAATGGTTTGGGTGTTTTGCTGAAATAATTGTATACTTAGTAATTGTGTGAATGTTATTCATATATTGATGTATTTGTAGTGGTTCCGGCAATCATTTCTATCTGTATCGTGCTTGTAAATATATTATAATATTTTTACTTTTGGTATTTGTATCCCTCTCTGTTAATATTTGCACACTGACTGTTATCTCACCTATCGTGACTTTAACTTTGGAGAACACCGGTTGAAATTTATTGTTTTTCTGCAAAGTCTTATATATGTATGTTAGCCCTTAGAGAAGGGTCCTGACATATTTGGCGATTTTCGATCCTGTTTGGGTGTTCTCAGTGTGCAGTATTAACCGTGAGGGTACATGGCAAAGGTCTAACACATATTTATGTTCTTTTGCATTGGAAGTTGTCAGTTCAAAATGGAGACTGCAGCTATTTTGGATGCAATCAGTGGCGAGGGCTGGCAAATGAGGTTGGCGAATTTAAATAAGGATGAATTGAATACGGTTGCTAACTATTTGGAGACTGATTTCGACCAATCTATGAAAAAAGGTTTATTGTTGTTGACAATAATTTATAAAGGGATTAAGCCTGTAAAACCGGAGGGTGGTAAGGAAGTGAAATCTCTCGTAACTGTAGAGTTGTTGGAGAGACAAATTAAATTGCAGACTTTCGAATTTAAAATGGAAAACTTTAGGGCAAATGAGAGAGAGAAAGAAAGGCAATTCGAAAGAGAAAAATGGTTGGCTAACCCGTCTTCTCCCCCTCCGTCTTCCCCTGGTGTCACTGTTGGTCCAGTAATTAATTTGGTTCAGGCTTTGAAGTTCGTTCCCACGTTCCAAGAGTCGAACGTGGAGGAGTTCTTTGTCTCATTCGAAAGGATGGCTGCTAGGTTGCAATGGCCAGAGGAACACTGGACCACGTTGGTACAGTACAAAGTAAATTTATTGGGAAAGCCCAGAAGGTTTACGTAACTTTAGACGAAAATTTGGCCTCAGATTATGAAACTGTTAAGGCTATCATATTGAAGGCGTATGAGTTAGTCCATGAGGCCTATAGACAGCGTTTTCGCAATTTGAGGAAAAACTATGATCAGACTTTTGCAGAGTTTGCTAGGGCGAAACAACAGTTTGCTGAGGACTGGTTTAAGTCAAGGGACGTTGATAGCTCTGACAAGTTAAAAGAACTGGTTTTAATTGAGGAATTCAAGCGTTGCATCCCAGATAAATTAAAAACCCATTTGGAAGAATTAAAAATGGATAAGTTGCAGGAGGTGGCTATAACCAGCGATGAATATGTATTGTCGCATAAAAGCAGAGGTTTCAGAACGATATGTCGAGGAAGAGTTGAACTGGATTAAGGCCAGTCGTGGAAAATTTTGGAGAAAATGGTAATAGGAATAATTATGGCAGCAAAAAGTCACCCATGCGACAAAGTAATCCTAACTAATAATGTTTCTTTTTCAGGAATAATAATATTTCTTCCAGGAATGATAATATCTCTTGCTGGAATAAAATGAATAATTCTGGGAAGGATGTGATCTGTTTCTTTTGTAAAAAAAAAAAAAAAAAAAAAGGGTCATGTAAAAAGCAGATGTTTTGCTTTTAAGAAAATGCAACAATCCATTCAGAAACCGGTGATGAGTGTCGGAAATGAAAAGGCTATGTCTGTCAAGGTCAAGACTGGAGATCGATGACTGCCCAACAGTCTCGCTAAATTCGTATCTCAGGGTTGTGTGTCAGCTGTAGGTTCGCCCTTGGAAAGGGGGGTGCGAATTTTGCGAGATACTGGTGCCGCGCAATCTTTCATCTTGAGAGAGGCGCTGCCAGTTGACTTTTTTTGAACTTGTTGAGATTTGTGATCTTGTCTGGTTTTCCGGATTCAGTCAAGTCGTATCCATCAGCGTTTTAAATTGGATTGCCTGTCGTTTTCTGGGGTTATTAAATTGGCCGTTTTGGACAAATTTCCTGTGACAGATATAGCCGTTGTTTTGGGCAACGACGTTGTTTTATAAGAATACAACTTGTCAATTTAATGTTAAACCCTGAAATGTCTGTAGTTACTCGTTCTCAAAGTAGGGTTGTTGACGCTGAAGAGTCAACAACCGATTTATGACTATAAGTAGTTTAAAACGTAGTGATAGTAATAATAGTAGTAGTGAGGATAATTTAATTAAGCCTAATTGGACAAGGGAAGAGTTTATTAAAGCTCAAAAGTAGGAGTTCCACAGTTTGCCCAAGGAATCTGGTCCTGTGGTTGATTTAACGGTACTCCACTACCGAATCATCAATAAAATCCTGTACAGGTGTAGCAGGCCTAAAGAGGCAGGTAATGACCACTGTGAAGTAATTCGTCAATTAATGGTTCCTTTTAGTTTCAGGTTGGGTTTAATGCCGGTGGTTCATGAAAATCATTTGTCAGGGCATTTCGGATTTCAAAAGACGACGTTGAAACTTCTGTCCGACTTCTAGTGGCCAGGTTTGAAATCCGATGTAAAGAAGTTTGTCAACGGGTGTGGAATTTGTCAATAGGTAGGCAAACCGAATCAGTTGATTCCAAAGGCGCCGTTGATCCCAATTCCTTTGGTGTCTGAACCTTTCCAGGAAGTCATAATTGATGTGGTTGGTTCTTTACCTAGATCTAGGAGTGGGAATGAGTATATTTTCACTATCATGGATAGAATGTCCCGTTTTCCTGAGACTATTCCCCTCTGTACAGTAAAGAGTGTTAAGATTGTGGATATCTTAATAAATTTCTTCACAAAGTTTGGGTTAACTAAAATAATTCAAAGTGATAATGGTTCTAATTTTACCAGTAGGTACTTTAGGAGTAAGATGGCAGAACTGGGGATTAAACATGTTACCTCGTCCCCATATCATCCAGAGACTCAAGGCGTTTTGGAGAGGTTCCACCAAACTTTGAAGTCCATGCTGAGAAAATATTGTCTGGCTCATGGATCCGAGTGGGATAAGGAACTTCCCTACTTATTTTTTGCTTTTCGTTCGTCTCCAGGTCAGTCATTGGGTCTTTCTTCTTTCAATTTAGTGTTTGGACATAATGTTCGTGGTCCGTTGGAGGTCATAAGAGAGGTGTGGGGAGGGTAACAGTCCTGAGGTTAATTTATTGGATTACGTCTCTGTTCTTGGGGATAAATTGATTGGGAATTTATAAGAAAAGTTTGGTGAGTAGCCAAAAGAAAATGAAATTTTATTTTGATCAAAAATCTAAACCACGCAGTTTCTCAGTAGGTGAAAAGGTCTTGGTATTGTTGCCTTTGCCAGGGAATTCCTTAAGGGCTTCATTTCCAGGTCCCTGGAGGGTTATTAAAAAATTAAATGAAGTTAATTATTTGGTGGAGACCCCCGAACGTAGGACACCATATCAACTCTACCATATAAATATGCTAAAGGAATTTGTGGATAAGGGAAACGCAATTCCTGTGACCCTTGTCGGAAAAGGTGATGATAATGATAATGCTTCCTTTTCAGATAACGATTTTGATAAAGGTAATTTCGTTGACAAGGAGTGTTGGCCTTCTGACAATCAAAACTCTTTGAAAAATTTTGATGGTTTAGTAACTCATTTGGATTTGGAAAAACGGAAGGTATTGAAAAGGTTAATTTATGAATATCAGGATTTATTTTCTGATGTCCCTGGTCGTACGTCTATTTTAGAGCATGATATAGACGTAGGTGATGCTAATCCAGTCAAACAGTCCCCTATCAGTTTGAATCCTGTAAAAAATGAGGTGGTGGCCAAAGAAGTGGAGTACATGTTAAGACACGGTCTCATAGAGCCGAGTAATAGTCCTTGGTCCTCCCCTGTGGTATTGGTTAAAAAATCTGGCGGTAGTTACAGGATCTGTGTAGGTTATCGGAAAGTTTTCCCTTACCTCGGGTGGAGGATTGTATTGATCGTTAAGGCCAAGCTAAATTTATCAGTAAATTTAATCTTCTCAAAGGTTACTGGCAGGTACCCCTGTCTAAGTGGGACAGGGCCTTGTCTGCTTTTGTTATACCCTAGGGTTTGTTCCAGTGTCGTGTAATGCCTTTTGGGTTAAAGAATGCTGCTGCCACCTTTCAAAGGTTGATGAATTCTTTGGTTTATGGACTGGAAGGTTGCGTGGTTTATATTGATGACATTGTGATTTATTCTGATGATTGGGAGACTCATCTAAAACGAATTAAGGCTCTATTTAAAGTATTGAGAAAAGCTGGTTTGGTGGTAAATTTAAGTAAATATGATTTTGCTAGAGCAGAAGTGGTATACTTAGGACATACTGTTGGTAGTGGGAAGGTAGCTCCCAAGAGAGCCAATGTAAAGGTAGTAGAGAGGATGCCAATTCCTTCTTGCCGTAAGGATGTCCGGAGAATACTCGGTTTGTTAAAAACTTTTCAGACATGGCAGATCCTCTTACTAACCTTCTTATGGGATGAGAAGACTCAAAATGCTTTTGAGTCTCTCAAAAAGGTGTTATATGAAGGGCCGGGTCAGCCTCTGGAAAGCCATTATATCTCAAACAAATCAATTTCGAGTTTTTCATGGATTTGTATTCTATAACTATCCAAAAACAGTGTGTGAACTTCATTGGAACATTTCGCACTCATTTACCGAGTCTCACGTGGGTTTAAAGGGATATGGGTGTGACCTGGGCGTAACCAGTTAAAGGGCCGAGGGTGATAACAAACCTTATGCGGCTCGAAATACGGTTCATTTCTGCATGTATTTTTCGGTATTTTATTCCTGAACGTCTAGTGATGTCTGGTATCTGTTCTCTAAGTCAAGGCTGATTCACCACCACCAACGACCATTCGAAACAAATCAACAACACTTTGCTCGGGAAGGTTACTCTCTTTCGTCATCCGACTCATGGCTTTTGTTTTGCTTGTTTACACAACATTTGTGCCTTTTTCTTTGTGATTTTACTTGCTGTTATAATCATGAAGCTGACGAGGAAACAAAAATTGAAGAAAATGCATGAAGAAAGGAAAAAAAATGTATAGAACGAAGAAATGCTTCAACACCAACAACAACAGTAGCAGCTGAAGCGGTTCATGCCTCCACCTCTGCCGAGTCCTCCACCACACCACCACCACCCACGCCTACAAGATCAAAAAAGAAATGTCTTACAGGTGAAGAAATTAGTTTTGATTTCGAAACTGAAAATGAAGACTGCAAGGCAACATATGTACTTTTGATAAAAGTAACCTGTTGAAATGGGTACGTGATATTGCACGCTGTGAATGTGGCAATAAAATGACTGTGAAAGAAAAAACAACTATAGGCATGACTGAGACATATGTTGCAAAGTGTGGCAAGTGCAAGGTCAATAAAGAGGTGTGCACTTCGAATGGAGGAGTGAAAAAAGCTAATGTTCCCAAAGGAATAGAAACAAGCCGTTATGACGTGCATGAAGGTTTAGTGAAAGCCGCCCTACAGGCAAAAAATGGATATAGTGTGATTTGTGAGTTGAGTGCTACGCTGAACATGAATCTATTATCTAGAACGAGTTATTATGAAATTGCAAAAATGATTCAGCGAGATGGAATTGAAAAGCTTGAAAGTGCAATGGAAAAAACTCGAGAGATAGTACATAAAAAATTGCAGCAGGCTGGAAATACAAATGAAATAAAAGATATTCGTGTGAGTTGTGATGGTAGTTGGTCTAAAAGGGGCTTTACCTCCCTTTATGGGTTTGTTTCCGTAGTAGAAATGAGTACAGGTTTGTGTATTGACTTTGTAATTTTGAGTAAATGGTGTGAAACTTGTGAAAACTTCAGTGGAAAAGAAAATGTTCCTGAACACGAGTGTACGAAAAACTTCGATGGGAGTTCACCTGCCATGGAGAGAGAAGGGTGGAAGATTTTGTTTGAACGTTCCGTTGAAAAATGCAAATTCAGATATATTGAAGTTGTGTCGGATGGAGACTCAAAAGGAATAATTGCTGCACAGTCTGTTGCCCCCTATACAATAATCAAGTTTGAATGTGTGAATCACGTTAGTAAGCGCTTCTTTAACATACTCTTGGAGTTAGCAAAAAAAGAAAAACTTGGTGGCAAGAAAAATGGTGCACTTCAAAAATCGAAAATTTTGAAGCTTTCTTATTATCTAGGAAAGGCTATTAGGAGCTGTACCTCAGTTGTCGAAATGAAGCGCGCAATTTTTGCAACACTTAGGCACTGTATGAGCACGGACAATAAACCCCAGCATAGTACCTGCCCAGATGGTGAAAATTCTTGGTGCTTCTACAAACGAGCTGTTGCTATGAATCGGCCAATACCATCTCATAAAAAAAAAAATGACTACCAATCTCACCGAGGAAGTTGTGAGGAAGATTATGCCTGCTTACTTGAAAATGTCAAATTCACAAACTTTAGAAAGATGTAAAGGGGAGACACAAAATTCCAATGAAAGTCTTCATAGTGTGCTGTGGAATGAACTGCCAAAAACAAAATTCTTTCAACTAAGCAGGATGACATACAGTATTTACAGAGCAGTGGTCAGATTCAACTTAGGGACAGAAGCACTTGAGAGAGCATTAGGTGAAAAAGGGGTCAAAACCATACAAATAAGGAAGAAGATTGATTACAAGAGAAAATATTCATCGATGATGACACAGCAGAAAAAATCAGAAGTGAAATATAGGAAGATAAGAAAAGTGCGAGGAAGGGCCAGGGTAGCAGCAGAGGCATAACTTATGGCCCTGGTGTGGCACCCACTTATCTAGTGGTACTGCTGCACTTTGATGAGCAATGTCACTGAGAATAGGGAAGACGCCCACTGCTGGTAAAACAAAACCCCTTTTCTATGATTTGATATTGAGATGACATCCCAGCAGTGAGGCTATAAAAGCCGATAAAGGCGCAGAAGAAAAGAAAAAAGAAGAGAGAAAGAGAGAAACGCTGACGCTATCGACATTCAGCACGATACCAAAGTAAGTAAAGTAAATATTAATAATTTCTGTTAGATATTTCAATACAAAATACTATTTCAGTATGATATAGATATGCAAGTGTTTAGAATGTTTGTATGTGAAAATAGTACAATTCATAACGTCAGTAACCAAGGTATGGTGTATGAAAACATTCAAACATCTTCCGAAAACTTTGAAGTGCGATTACTCAAAACAATACTTTTTTGGTTTCAAATACTTACTGAAGTTCGAAATATTATTGGATTTTCTTGAAACCTCTCATGTTAATGCATATATGTTGTGCCTTTTTCATGTAATTTGGCTTTTTAAATAAAATGATAAATAATACCGCTAGAGAAATTATATTGAAAAAATCGGGCGTTATCGGCGTGACGTCACGGTTTTGCATTTTACCTATATATATATATATATATATATATATATATATATATATATATATAAATATATATATATATATATATATATATTTATATATATATTTATATCTTGAACTATTTGAAATTTTAGGAAAACTAATTTACACGCTGTTTGTATGATATTTGGTATTTACATACAAGAGCAGGCGAGCTAGGATAAATAATAAGACCGCAGTTTTATTTCAAAAGGCGGACAAACGGACGGACTGACGGACGGACAACGGATATACATATTGCATTCTTATGCTAATATAACATTGGCAATGATAATATGATTGTACCTTGAAAGTTTCAACTTGCTACGTAAAGTACTTTTTTTTTTATTAATATTTTTGTGTTTGTGGTTGACCCTGCCCTGAAGGGAAAAAAAGAGGCTAAGTCTTATCCTCTAAATGGACCTTGTGTTCTGACACATTTGTCAACCCTAACTTATTCCCATTTAAGAGCGACTGTGTCAGCAAACTCAGCCAGAATATTTTCCATGCCCTCAACATATTCTTTAGAATTATCAATGGCTAAATGATCCTTAAAAATCTGCCTCCTAGCCTGCAAATCTGCTTCTAATGATCCACATGTCCCCAACAATAGCAACTGAATTATCTTCATCAACCCAGCCAACAAAATCAGCTGCATAATTACCCATCTGATAATTACAAACTGAATCATTACAGTTTGGCAATCCCCCTCAAGTATCCCCTGAACTCCATACTTTGCGTATAGAACCCATAGACACTACCCCCTTCAGCTTTTCGCTGCACTTATGCACACACACCTGTCTGGGTTTATGCACACCTTTCACTCAAACTTTCACCATTGAAACCGTACCAGGACCAAGGACCACATCATCTGACAAAATCCCCTTATAACATTTCCTACTCACTGAAACATGTTCAGAATCCACCCGCAAATTCTCATGTACACCTGATCCATTATCATCATCCATTCTACTTACATCCATTCCTTTGTAAGGTACAAAAACACTAGGTACTCCAACAGTTGTACCTCATATCACTCTATGAACCAAGATTTTGTGTCTCCAACACACTGTATGACCCAGGAACAATGTATTCCCCAAAGCAGCCCCTCATATAACCAAAAATGGTTCTGTAAAAGTTTTACCCCCAAGAGATAAATTCACATCTATGTAACCCAAAACCCATAACCTCTTTGTTTGAACATCACATACTGTTTCTTTGCAGGTCTCCAAGAAAGATCGGCAAACATCAATCGGAACAACTCATAATTAATCAAATTAATAGAGGCACCTGTATCTATAAAAATATTCACATCAAACCCATACACAGACCCTTTTACCACTGGCTTCGCCTCCGAGGGTTCCCACAGAAGTCATGTATCACAAGAAACAGTCCCTTTCACCTCTTCCCCTTTTTTCTGCTCGGCCCACCAAAAATTTTCTCGGCCCCTAGAGGCTCCCCCCCAAAAAAAACCCTCGAGGAGTTCTCCTACCTGCCAGACCAGCGCTCTGAGGTGTGCTTCTAGACTCATTCTGTTCAAGAAGTGGGCAAAACCACCAACCATGATATGCAAACTTGCAGGCGCCACAATATTTCACCCTACAAAATTCTTAGTATGGCCCTGCCTATTACAATTACAACAATGCCCTTAGGATCCTGAACTTGCAGAAGTCTTATCATCCTCTGTCTTGGCACATAATCTCATAACTGTGTAGTCAGAATTACTCTGTGTATGATGCTTCGGAATAGCCCCGGAAGATTTCGGCATCCCGTCCAAAAAGGAGCTATCTACTGAAGGGCATTTCGACATGTGCTTACGAATTTGAGAGGACAGTAAATTCTCGTCTGAACCCCTTTCTATTTCCTTGTCAAAACTAATTACGATAGCTTCAGGGACGCCATTCAGGATCCACACATGTTGCAATAGTTTCTCAAGATTCTCTATTGTAATAGAGCCTCCATTTACCCAACCAGAATTTCTCAACTTCTTCGAAAAATCCCTCATAGCACCAAAACATCTGGCACTAAACGTGACCAGTGAATCATGTCCTTTACGGACCTTGAAAAGAGATCTGAGATCTCGAACTGCATCACCAGATCCAGCTGTTCCATATGACGCTCTCAAAAAATCCTTAAGATCGTCCCAGGTCCTACACTTCGGAAAGTGATAACTCCGGCAACGCTGTCTGATATCTTCTTTATGTAAACCGAGGAAGCCTTTTGCTTCATTGAAAGCTTCTACCCCATCTGTTATTTTCTTGGCGCCTAAAAGTTCGACAACCCTTCTATAAAAATTTCGAGGGGAACTGAGTAACATGCACATCCAATATAAAACAAACACTCAATCCTTTGAACCAGCTTGTTCCTCTCTAATTCCTCACTACAACCAACACAAAGAGAACACTTACATAATAATATCCCTCTTTGTCTTCAATAACCTGCACTGTAAAAGTACCTAGAAACAAGACCCAATCTGAACAAAAAAGCATGCACTCCACGCACGTCTCACAACCCATAAACACACCTACTTATCACACAAGACCATTAGTAATTGATCGTGTGTTGCAGTGTCTCTCCCCAAGCAGACGGAGAAGCACTTAAGCCAGCAAACAATGCTACCACCCTAACTCATCAAAGATTATTGGAACATGCCCTATTACGTCCTACATGACCTAATTTCCACGTCACCAGTCCCTTCAGGGGCTTTCAGAGGTCCCTAGTTAGCTGCCACCAAATATCTGTTGCCCCCTCAAGAGGAATTTTCATTGCTCACCTGTTACTATAAAGTCAAGACATCCCATCTATAGGTAGCATTTATAGTGATCACATCAAAAGTCCACTGGTAGTGCACATCTGTACTTACCTCTCTCTCTCTCTCTCTCTCTCTCTCTCTCTCTCTCTCTCTCTCTCTCTCTCTCTCAGGTCTACAGTGAAACAAGCTTTACCCAAAATAATTTATTTGACGAAATCTAACATAACTAGATTGTAAGAAATAAGGTATGAAATAAAATGGAGTATTAAAATTCCCAAAAGATCAAACATACTACAGTCTATCATATTTTAACAAATTAACATCTTTACACTGTAACTCGCAATAGGTCAAAATAAGTCAAAGTCCAGTACATTCCCAATGTGTACATGTTCAACCTCTTTCTCAGCGAAACATCTGATGAAGTCAAATAAATCCCTTGTTAACCCAAAATGCATAAAACTAAAGAAATGGGAATTCCTCCCACGTTACTTATGAAGTACACACAATACAATGCATGGTTTAAAAAAAAAGACAATATGTAAATAAAAAAAAATCTACAGTTTGGGAAATTAAAAATGGTTCCTGCCTCCAAACAACAATGTTCACAGTCTTAATCAATAAATCTCGAACCACAAAGTCTTCACTGAAGACTTTTAATAATGTTCAGTGTTGGTCTTCAAATGATCCCTTATCCATAACTAATCCCTTCACACCCTGGGATTCCGCCCAAAAGAAACGCATATACGCACATTTCCACCGGAACCTGAACATTTCCAACGAACGCACTCACAAAGTCATGTGACAAGTTCCCACGTCTTGAGAATACCTGATATAACAATTTTACTTAATTAGGAAATGCATCAGATAACAGCTATAAAAAATTTCATATAAAAATGTATATATATATATATATATATATATATATATATATATATATATATATATATATATATATATATATATATATATATATGTGTGTGTGTGTGTGTGTGTGAAAATAAAAACGCCCATAAAACACTGTAGGATATAGTTGAAACGTTCATACAGTGTTTTATCAACCTTTTTATTTTCATATTATATTGTTGTATTACAGTAAAAGTCATTGATACACGCAAACACACACACACACACACACACACACACACACACACATATATATATATATATATATATATATATATATATATATATATATATATATATATATATATATATATATATATATATATATATATATATGTGTCTGTAAGTTTCCCATCATATTCACGCACTAAAATTATGGAGCTGTATTAGAAGATAAAATTACTAAATTCAGACATTCTGAAAATGTGTATACCGTATATATTGCTTCCTCAAAGGGTTCCTAAGAATGGAGTTCTTGAACTATAATATGCACAACAAGGATCTGAGCACGGAATTAGAAGCTATCGAAATATTAACGAGGTCATTTCGGCGATGTTAATACATTATACAACAAGCGGAATTTTTCTGTTATATATTAAAGTGAACGTTGTTCCTATCATTTATCAAAATGTTGACAGAAATATACATAGATTGTGCATGTACAGTGGCATTACTTACTTCCAGTGCAAGTTTGTTTACGGCTGTGTTCTCGAGTTGATTTTGTCCACGAGAAAAGCTTTTAGGCGTAGAAAGTAGAGCACCAGACAAGATCATCTCAACCCTGAATGGTTGCCGATTCCCTCTTACAGAAAACCAATAATGGGCCTTCTATCCCTGGCCACGTATACTTTCCTCGCACCGTTTATCAACCAAATCTTCTCTCGTCGAAGTTCTTTTCCTCTGCGTAAAATATGCTTAAAGAGAGTGAGATGGACCGGTTATGACAGAGAGAGAGAGAGAGAGAGAGAGAGAGAGAGAGAGAGAGAGAGAGAGAGACAGACAGACAGACAGACAGACAGACAGAGACAGAGAAATAAAAACAAGCAAATGAACTAATAAGAATATCTTCTGTGGACCAATATGAACAAAGTGAGAATACTTTTATGAATCTATGCGTCCCCACCAAATGTTTTCTTCCACCATTGCCCAATAGCCTATCTACTATTTACATTAACTTTTCTTTTATCCAATAATACCATTTTATGTAACCTTACAGACGATTAAGAAAGAAATTGCTGGTAATTTAATTGTATTCTAAAACTTTTATTAAGCCCTTTTTTTTAATAATTAACCATTTTTAATTTTCTGTAAAAGAAACCTACTGAGATGGCTATTTGTTTGTCCGTCCGTACTTTTTCTGTCCGCCCTCAGATCTTAAAAACTGCTGAGGTTAGAGGGCTGCAAATTGGTAAGTTCATCATCCACCTTCCAATCATCAAACATACCAAATTGCAGCCCTCTAATCTCAGTAGTTTTTATTCTATTTAAGGTTAAAGTTAGCCATGATTTTGTGTGTGGCAGCGCAACTACACAGGCCACCGCGGCCGGCTGAGAGTTTCATGGGCCGTGGCTGAGAGTTTCATACAGCATTTTATGGCTGTACAGAAAACTCGATTGCGCCGAAGGACTTCGACGCATGTTTTCTTGTTTAAGTTTGATCCGCCTCCTGTTGAGTCAGGGTATACAATTCCGACAGAAAAGAACGCTTCCTCTCAAAAATAAATACATAACCAACTGAGTGCCTTGCTTTTGGTAAACTATTCTCATGAATACGTGTATCATGGCGTATTTCTCCAAACGAAAAAAACACACACACAAAAAAAAAACAAATGAGCAAAGGCAGCATTAACAATAAAAAATTACCTTTAAAATCATAACAACAAAAATAACATTATGGAGGTAGCTTTATCTAGAGAAACTATCAAATTACCCATTTTTACACAAACACGCTCATATTCAACTTAGTATTTGTGCATACATTATGTCAAACCTGTTGCTAGAAAGGCGAAGATTCCTCTGGTCAGAGTAGTTTATACATAAGTTGTTACACGTAGGTTGGTGGAAGATTACGGGGGTTTTCAAAGCCATTCCAGCCTCACAGTAAGTGATATTATCAATAAATCCGTGGAAACTCTAATCTACTTCAGTTATTTCCTGTGAATTAGTTAATGTTCAAACTCAATAACTTCATAGCATATAAATTTGTCAAATTCTATTCAGCATCAGCAATACACTTTAGGAATCCTGTCATACTAATAATTATGACGATGTTGATGATGACGGAAAAGACAAAGAGAAAAGAGAAGAGGAAGAAAAATATGCCCTATAATCTGGTGAATAAGAATTATTGGGTGCAGGACGAAAATATCCAGAATTTAATGGGAGGAAGTATAAGCAAAGTCCCCTAAGCGAGTGATTGCCAATATCCTTTTAAAGGAAGCCGATGCGGGGTCCATATTTCTCCTTACGTAGATCCCTTCACAGAAAGGAAAAATATTTTCCTAGCAACATGCAGTCATTATCTCTCTCTTTTATGGCACGACACACACACACACACACACACCGAGAGAGAGAGAGAGAGAGAGAGAGAGAGCTTTGGACAGGTAGAGCGAGAAAAAAAGTCATAAACATGAAAGAATAACAAG
>NC_089747.1:69078715-69098715 GCF_040412425.1 Macrobrachium rosenbergii | reverse complement strand
ATATATATATATATATATATATATATATATAAATTAAGATAGGGTGAGTCTCCACTCAGGATACAGTCTCGAAGGTAAAGGAAAACGACCTCAACATACTGGAATCCTAAACAAAATGAAGAAGGCTCCAACGCTAAGCACTCAAACGACATCTACAAAATTGTTTACCGCTTAACATTTTGTTTATGCTCTCCTTTCTTTTTTTTTTCTTTCTTTCTTATATTTTTAGTTTTCTTACTCCTGGGGTTTAAGTATGCGTGGTGCCTACCCCCTAGTTTTTATTCGTTTTATAACTCATGTATAAATCGATGTTTTAATGTGATTTATTGTAAGATGCTTTTAAATAATCACCGCCTTAAAAATGCGACGTTAGCAAGTGTCGTGAAACGTTGGCGTAATAAACTTTGGTGACAATGGTGTCTTTTTCCCTTTGCCTTCGAGACTTTATATATCTATATCTCTCTACCTATCTATCTAACTATGTAAGTACATGTGCATATATATATATATATATATATATATATATATATATATATATATATATATATATATATATATATACGTACATCAGGACATTTATAATATTCACCTGTATTAAGTCACAAATTTCGTTTAATATCCAATTCTCTTTACCTTGGGGATGACCTTACACCCAAGGGAATTACAAGTGATAAGTGCTGGTTCAATGGTCATAGTCACTGTACTTTCGCTTTTTCCCCGAACAAGGGGAGTTTGAATCCTACTGATGACGAAGCACTTACCACTTGTAATTCCCAAATGTGTTATTGACGAGGTATAGTGAATGATATATATATATATATATATATATATATATATATATATATATATATATATATATATATATATATATATATATATATATATATATATATATATATAAACCCGCAACAGGGGTGGCTACAGAGAAAAAGCAACTCGGCCGTCAATGCCACATTTATACCTTTAACTGCTAAAGCGTAGGTGGACAGTTCCAGTGAACACTTCGACAACTTTAAGGAACCTCACACACTTCAGGAGAACACTCATCAGCGGTCCGTTAAAGACCTGTAAACGCTGCGCCATTTACCCATATCTTGAATTCTTGCGTGTTAAGGCTCTTTCCAATACCTCTTTCACACCACCTATTCTGTGCTTTTTGGGTCTTCCTGTCCTCGTCCGCCCCAGCAACTTATCAATAATCATTTAAAATCATACGATCACTCCTCGTACCTATACTAACCTTTTCATCAGTTCTAAATAACCTCACATCTCTCATCATGTCAGCTATTCTTCACATATCCAGGTAATCAGTCCTATTTTCCCTTTTAATGAAACACCGTTGTACACAATCCTGTTACTTTATTTTAAGGAATTACCAAAGTGTTCTACAAAATTCGTGCCACTATACTTTCCCGACTCGAGATTAAATGGGGTTGTAAACAGCTATGTGGCATAAATCATATTAATGATCTTAATGGTTCTAGACTTGGCGAAAAAATGATCAACAAGCAATTATCAATCTGGAGAACAATGCCTAAGACTGAGAGTACAGATAATAATGACATTAATGCATATGTATAAATATCATATATATATATGTATATAATCAGAAAGCTACAAACGTCCTTTAATATCCAATTCACTCTACCTCGGAAATAATATATTTTCATATATGTTACCGAAGGGGAATTTTTTAAGTTGATAATAAGTCCACCGTCCCGTGGGATCGAACCAGCGACGGACGAGGAATCAGGACTACAGTGACGCACTAGCGAAATCGGCCACAAGAGAGGTATAAGTGAATAACATCTCCGTCAACTCACCCGTCGAACTCAGGTGTTTTGCGTTTGGAGACGATATCCACCCACCTCTGCCATGTTGACCGTGTAGTGCGTTTGTCGCACGTAGCCATATTATGACTATTTATCACATCACCGTGATTCATATACAATCAGAAAGCTACAAACGTCCTTTAATATCCAATTCACTCTACCTCGGAAATAATATATTTTCATATATGTTACCGAAGGGGAATTTTAAGTTGATAATAAGTCCACCGTCCCGTGGGATCAGACCAGCGACGGACGAGGAATCAGGACTACAGTGACGCACTAGCGAAATCAGCCACAAAGAGAATATAAGTGAATAACATCTCCCGTCAACTCACCCGTCGAACTCAGGTGTTTTGCGTTTGGAGACGATATCCACCCACCTCTGCCATGTTGACCGTGTAGTGCGTTTGTCGCACGTAGCCATATTATGACTATTTATCACATCACCGTGATTCATATACAATCAGAAAGCTACAAACGTCCTTTAATATCCAATTCACTCTACCTCGGAAATAATATATTTTCATATATGTTACCGAAGGGGAATTTCCCTTCGGTAACATATATGAAAATATATTATTTCCGAGGTAGAGTGAATTGGATATTAAAGGACGTTTGTAGCTTTCTGATTGTATATGAATCACGGTGATGTGATAAATAGTCATAATATGGCTACGTGCGACAAACGCACTACACGGTCAATGGCAGAGGTGGTGGTATCGTCTCCAAAACGCAAAACACCTGAGTTCGACGGGTGAGTTGACGGGAGATGTTATTCACTTATACCTCTCTTGTGGCCGATTTCGCTAGTGCGTCACTGTAGTCCTGATTCCTCGTCCGTCGCTGGTCGATCCCACGGGACGGTGGACTTATTATCAACTTAAAATTCCTTTATGAAAACATTAAATAGTAATATGAAAATATTTATTTCCGAGGTAGAGTGAATTGATATTAAAGACGTTTGTAGCTTTCTGATTGTATATGAATCACGGTGATGTGATAAATAGTCATAATATGGTTACGTGCGACAAACGCACTACACGGTCAACATGGCAGAGGTGGGTGGATATCGTCTCCAAACGCAAAACACCTGAGTTCGACGGGTGAGTTGACGGGAGATGTTATTCACTTATACCTCTTTTGTGGCCGATTTCGCTAGTGCGTCACTGTAGTCCTGATTCTCGTCCGTCGCTGGTCTGATCCCACGGGACGGTGGACTTATTATCAACTTAAAAATTCCTTCGGTAACATATATGAAAATATATTATTTCCGAGGTAGAGTGAATTGATATTAAGGACGTTTGTAGCTTTCGATTGTATATGAATCACGGTGATGTGATAAATAGTCATATATGTATATATATACATACACACAAATATATATACACAATATATATATATATATATATATATATATATATATATATATATCGCCACAAATATCGTTTGATATCCAATTTACTATACCTTGGTAAAAACATACACCGAAGGGGTGTTATAATCGTTAACTGCTTTATCCCGGTAGGATTCGAACTGTTGCCCGGTTGAGAAACAACTACATATATATATACATATATCTATCTATCTATCTTTATTTACACAGAGAGAGAGAGAGAGAGAGAGAGAGAGAGAGAGAGAGAGAATGGTTATTTTCCTTGCCTCCGAAGGCAATTTCCGTTAAATCACATAAAACCCCTACTGACCTGCGCAGTGAATTAGGCACCTGTAAATTGGTCGATTGTGGTCGGTAGCGTCCAGGGTGGAAAATGCGCACGGGGTGTACAGCCTTTCCCCGAAACACTGGAAAAGTAGCTACTACCTCTCGAATGGAATAAAGGCGTATGGTGTTATATGTGTTGGGCTGGTGATTGGATACCCCTCGGGTCTTACCTTCGCAAATATTTTTATGAATTCCCTGGAGGAGACTGTATTTGATAATTGCCCCCTTAGTTTCCACCTTTTATTTCATGAGGTATGGGGACTACACTTTAGCGTGATCTCAATGCTGATTATTTTTTAGAGTTCATCAATGCCCTACATCCCAATTTTAAGTTTACTGTAGACAAAGAATCTCGCAACTCTTTGCATTTTCTGAATTTGCGTATCCCCAGAGATGACAATTTTGCCTTTTCTGGATCTGCAAATCACCAGAGATTGTAAATTTGCCTTTTCTAGATCTGCGTATCACCAGAGATGGTAATTTTGCCTTTTCCGGATTTGCGTATCACCAGAGATGATAATTTAGCTTTTTCTGAATTTGCGTATTACCAGAGATGATAATTGCTTTCACACCTGCATTCAAAGAAAAAATGCTTTTACTGGGCTGGGCACCAACTTTTATAGGTCGTGTAATTTTAATATCAAGCTAAATTCGTCTCTACCCTCCTCCACAGAGTTTATACTTTAACTTCCAGCTATGCAGCCTTGCCCAAAGAAACAGAATTCTTGGCAAATTTTTTTCAGCAACAATTGTTTTCCATCTCGGTATTTCTACAGGGTATTAGTAAACTTCTAACCTTAAAAAAGATACACCTATTACCATATACACCGCTCCCAAATTATGAATTTATGCTAAGTTCCCCTTCCTACATGATAATACTTTTAAAAAGAGATGTATGCATTTAATTAATAATGAATTGCCAGCCTTAAGTTGATCCCGCGGAATCCTCTAACTATACATTCTTTTTTCAGATTGAAGGACAGACTGAGCCCTTCCCTGACATCCAGCATTATCTGTAAATATACCTGTCCCAGATGCAGTCTTGGGAACCTACGTTGGATGCACTAGGAGGCTTCTCATGGTTCGCATCTGTTCTCATTAAGGTGTGAGCTTCAGGATGGATTGCAGATTGTCCAATCCTGAATTGTCTAACGTTCGTATCCATTCGCAAATTTGTGGTACTCGCTTGGACATAAATGATTTTAAAATTATTGGATAAGCCCATAAGGACGAGGGAGTGATGGTTTTGGCGTCCCTTTTGATAAAAATAAATGTACCTGCACCAAATACCCAATCCTCGTCCACCCAACTGTTTATAGCCTAATTACCTGTTTGTTGACATTGTACGTTCGCTGTAGGTATTTTCATGTTTATTTTCTTCCTTTCTCTTTAGTTACTTTTTAGCTCTTTCCTTGGTAGGTGTTTGAATTTTTCGTTTCTTTTTTTATCTATGGTATTCGTAAAAAATGTTTTAATTTAAAATAAAACTTTAAGTAAAAATTTTTTCTATGGTATATTAACGGCTTTTTTTGCATTTATAGTTTATATGTAATTTTCTAGCCTTGAAGATGCATCATGAGATGTGAAACGTCGGCAAAATAAACTTGTTACATGTGAGAGACGAGACATGCCTTTAGCTCTTCATCCTGAGATGTTTATCGGGTCTTGTTTCCCTTGCGATTTTATATATATATATATATATATATATATATATATATATATATATATATATGTATATATATATATATGTATACATATATGTATATATTGTATATATGTATATATATATACATATATACACACGTGTATATATATGTATATATATGTATATGTATATATGTGTGTGTGTGTATATATATATATATATATATATATATATATATATATATATATATATATATAGGACAGTGACAAGGAAATAGCCGGTCATCAAAAGGTGATATATTTATTGCCGACGCATTTCGTAACAACATAGTTACATCATCATGGTTAAAAGAGAAAAGAACGGAAATTAAAAATACATGGATTATAACCTTGACTTTAAGTGTCTCAACAAATTATACAAAACTTACATTAAAATAAAACAACTAAAAAAGCACCTGCAAGACTAAAAGTTGACGGCTGAATGATTCGGAAAGGCGGGAGAAGCAGTCAAGAAAACTGGTTCAAGCCAGATACAACTGTACAGAGGAGGTGTGAGTGTTCAACTTGGACAATAACTGCTTAAATAACGACTCTAAGATAAGCAGTTCGTGTAAACGGCTTGTTTGGCCCGAGACAGAGAAGTCACAATAGTTAATAATGGTATTACAAATTTTTGTGTGACTTCTGATATTAGAAAATTCGGGATTGGACAATCTGCAGCCAGTACGACGCCTGACACCATTATGTGAATGAACTCTGACCTTAAGCAATGGTTTAGTCGGACCTACGTAAGTCCCCAAAATACATCTAGGGCAAGTATATTTATATACGACTGAGGATTGCATTATTGGGCAGATTCTGTCTTAAATTTAAAAAGTGATCCTATTGTAAGGGGATTTTTTGGAATTAAAATAGCTTGCAACACAATAAAGTGTTTTTCAATTGCAGACTTGAGATTCCTTCTAAATTTGTCTTCTTGGATGTATGAAATACTGGCATATAGTTTCTTTCGTGGAACAGTGCTTAAGGAAGGGGAGTCAGAGCGTTTCTTATTTAGAATATTCTTGCAATGTTTGAAGAAAACGTGTGAGGGAAACCAGTTATCGGTAAAATATTTATACAAGAACAATATTTCTTTATGATTTGAATCCCGGGAAGAGGTTAGAGTGTAAGCCCGATGAAACAAGGTAAAAACTTGAATTGAGTTTAAAATGATAAAAACAAGCACTATAAAAGTTTGAACCTAGACCTGAAAAAGTCTTTTTTCTAAAAACGGAAGTGTTAAAACTATCACCACGTCGAAACACCAAAACATCCAAATATGGCAATCGATCATTTTCCAGACTCTAATGTAAACTTGATATTAGGATGCAACTCGTTCATGTACGAGAGGAATTGGTCAGCATGGAAAGCTGATTCAAAGAGAACAAAGGTGTCATCGACAAACCATTTATACACAGGATGATAAAAACCAAGGGGGCAATTTTCCAACGTGCCCTCCTCCAGGGAGCACATAAAAATATAAAAATCCCATTGCCATACCTGTTTGTACAAACAATCATTAAAAATAAAGGCAGTGTCCAGCACTGCTAACTGCAACAATTTCTTAAAATAGCAACGGTCATAGTTAAAATAAGTATCACTGGGTTCAATAAAAATTTTATCTAAAATAACCTCGATTGTTTCTTCTACTGGGACATTTGTGAATAAGGATTCCACATCGTAACTGGTCCCAGTAGAAGAAACAATCGAGGTTATTTTAGATAAAATTTTAGAAGGAATCTCAAGTCTGCAATTGAAAAACACTTTAATATGTTGCAAGTTATTTTAATTCCAAAAAATCCCCTTACAATAGGATCACTTTTTAAATTTAAAGACAAAATCTGCCCATTATTGCAATCCTCAGTCGTATATAAATATACTTGCCCCAGATGTAATTTGGGGACTTACGTAGGTTCGACTAAGCGATTGCTCAAGGTCAGAGCTGATTCATGATAATGGTGTCAGCCATCGTACTGGCTGCAGATTGTCCAATCCCGAATTTTCTAATATCAGAAATCACACAAAAATTTGTAACACCAGCATTAACTATTCAGACTTCTCTGTCTTGGGCCAAACAAGCCGTTTACACGAACTGCTTATCTTAGAGTCATTACTTATCAAGCAGTTAGTGCCCTGTTGAACAATCACACCACCTCTATACAGCTGTTTCTGGCTTGAGCCGTATTTCTTCGCTGCTTCTCCTCCTTTCCGAATCATTCAGCCTTCAGCCTTTAGTCTACCAGGTGCTTTTAAATCTTGTTTTGTTTTAATGTAAGTTTGGTATAATTTGTTGAGACTCTTAAAGTCAAAGTTATATTCCATGTGTTTTTAATTTGTGTTATTTTCTCCTTTAGCCTTGATGATGTAACTATGTTGTTACGAAACGCGTCGGCAATAAATGTATCACCTTTGATGACCGGCTATCTCCTTGTCACCCTGTCCTTCTATGTGCTGTGGCCTGCTTGTGCCAACGTATTCTGTCTTATATATATATATATATATATATATATATATATATATATATATATATATATATATATATATATATATATATATATATATATATATATATGCAGCATGTGCGATGCTTGAGTTCAATATCTTGGACATTATATATATATATATATATATATATATATATATATATATATATATATATATATATATATATATATATATATATATATATATATGTTATGTATGTGTGTGTGTGTGTGTGTGTATTTAACATGCATGAGTATTTTTTAAAAGGAACGGTGCATTTCCCCGAAATCCGCAACTGCTGAGACACCATTTTTCATTGATTCCCATGACAATTTTGTTTTTCGTAATGCTTCGTGAGCAGTTTTAGTCTCTAGAGTGGGGTCTTTGATATCAGCCGCCAGTAGGAACGCTTCCCTTAGCACCCTATATTTCTTTTTTTTGAAACTGGTGGACTACATGCAAACATACATATATATATATATATATATATATATATATATATATATATATATATATATATATATATATATATATATATATATATATATATATATAATACACATATATACACATATATATACATATATATATATATATATACTGTATAAAATATATACAGCCTTATTATATATATATATATATATATATATATATATATATATATATATATAGAGAGAGAGAGAGAGAGAGAGAGAGAGAGAGAGAGAGAGAGAGAGAGAGAGAGAGAGAGAGAGAGAGAGAGGTTGATCAAGATTTGATGACAGATAATTTTCAATATCCCTTTTTCTCAAGTCATGAATCAAATAACTATACATTAAATCTCTTCAGAACTGATGACTCTTTTTAAAGCTGCGGGGCCGAACTGATAAAACTCAAATTCGAGTTTGCATTTAAGAAGAGGTTATCACAAATCTATTTATGCTGAAATTCCAGTCGAGGTTTGTCCTTGGTGTCAAAGGGCAAGGTCGGGTCACCGGCAAAGCTGAGAAGACAATGGACGACACCTGAATGTTTGGTAAACGACGAGTAATAAATCAGACTAAGACACACACAG
The DNA here is from genome assembly GCF_040412425.1 of Macrobrachium rosenbergii. NCBI lineage: Eukaryota > Metazoa > Arthropoda > Malacostraca > Decapoda > Palaemonidae > Macrobrachium > Macrobrachium rosenbergii. The sequence continues at coordinate 69,089,939 of NC_089747.1, read as the reverse complement.
TTAAGGTTGGGTATTAAAAAAAAAAACTGTGATTTAATCCACTGATGGGGTATTAAGTGACTTACACACATCTTTTATGATTTACATAATACCAATACACTGATATTATTTAACTCTCACAGCAACTGAAATCATAATCCTTTCTCTAATGGGAACCTACTCCTTCCTTCTCCACCATAAGAAGAATTCCTCAGAAGAAATGTGGAGAGATGTAGAAGAGGTAGCTACAAGGTTCTTGCATGTGAAAGGATGGAATAGGGTATTCTGAGATGTATCAGTTATGGAAAGAATGGAAGTTAATCAGTAATTGAAAAGAGTGTATAATTCCGATGTGCTAGAGGGAGACCTAGAGAGGTTTGGATGGAGGTTGTGAGAAGGGTATACGAAAGAAAGGGCTTCAATATCAAGAAGGCATGAGATTACGTGCAAAATAGGGCTGAATGACGTACCATGTGTAGCGGGGCTTGGCATGTTGCTGGTGAACCTTCCGAAGTAGGAGTATGAGGCATCTAATGTTGATAAAGTTTTTTACTACATATAGAATTCATCCACAATTTTTTTTCCTTTGGATCAACTCCTGTTTGAGGAAATGGAATAATTTTTGAAAAGTATATTATATATATATATATATATATATATATATATATATATATATATATATATATATATATATATATGTGTGTGTGTGTGTGTGTGTGTGTGTGTGTGTGTGTGTGTGTTTTTGAGGTGACGAAAAATGAGAATAAAAAAGAATGAGGGAATGTAATAAAAAAAAAAAGGGAAGAGTTGGGAAAGGTCCTAAGGGAAAATAAGTTGTTCTACAAGGAGGTGAAAGCAGAGAGAAAGATGAAAGAGTAAATGGATCTCTGATTAATAGAAATTAATGGAGATACTGTCAGAAGAGAATGTGGCCGGGGTTGGTGGAGTTAGTTCTGTTTCTTTAGGATGTGCTGACTGTGGAAGACAGAAGAGAGGCGTGGCTGAAAGATATCAGAGTGGAAGGGGCTAGGGAAAGTTTGAGAACTCTAGCACGCCATAGTATTTGTAATACAAGAGAATATTTGAAAAGGTGAGAAAGGTGGATACACACTCGAATGATAAAAGTTGTTTTAAACAAGAAAATACCATTAAGGCTCAAAATGAAGATTTATAAGACAGTTATCAGGCCCATACTGTTATATGGGGCAGAAACTTGGGCACTTTAGAGGAAAGAGGAAGGACTGTTGGAAAGAACCGAGGTGAGGATGGTGAGATGGAATGCTGGAATATCACTACTGGAAAGGAGGGAGTGTCAAGAAGAATGTGAGGTATAGTAATGCAAAGAAGGCTAGGGAAGCTCTTCTGAGATACTATGGCCATGTAATAAGAAGAGAGGAAAGGGAACCAGTCAAGAAAGCTAAGAACATGCCAGTGATGGGAAGGAGGAGGAGTGTGGGGCGTCAGCGGATCACATGGATGGATGTGGTGAGGAGGGATATGGGTGAGGTGGTACTGGGGGAAATAGATGCAAAGAATAGAAACATGGAGAAAGCTGACTCGAGCGGCCAACCCTAGTATACAGTGGGACTAATAAGGTCGAAAGAAGAATACTTGAATGATAAAAGTGTTAGCATTGGTAAAAGAATGGATCAGTGTGTGTTTACGTGATTTCGTCATTTGGAAAGATGGGGAATGATAAGGCAGTGAAAAATGTTTACAGTACAGAAGTGGTGGGAGGAAGGTAAAGAGGAAGAACTATGAAGGGATGAAAAGATGGAGTGAAGGAGGCACTGGAAAGGGGAGGCCTCAACATCCAGGGAGCAAAAGAGGGCTTGCAACATGAAGGAGCAGTGTGTAACAGTGTGTAAAGGTAGTTCGACATGCCGCTGGTGAGCACTTTGTGCAGGTATATGAACAGGTGGTGTATCTATAGCTCACATACACAATATGGTTGTACCGTAAGAGGAACTTGTTCAAGAGGGATTAAACATTCCAGCTCTAAGCAAGTCGCCCAAGCAAGAGATGTATACTTTGCTTAAAGCTGTGTCTTCATAACACTCATAAAAGTCAGCATAAACTGGTTTTTACTTTAACGATTTCTATTACAAGTGAGGATAAAGGCTTTGCAGAGATGCTTTAAAGACTTGACAGTGGACGATCTCATTCGTTAATGGCCAGTTCTACACTGATGTACCGACGAGCTCCAGGTCCTTCTCAACCCTGGTCGGGACCTTCTACATAATTTACCACGTCGGCAGACGAAGACACAATACACACACACACGCACACACACACACACACACACACACACACACACACATATATATATATATACATACGTATTTATATGTATATATATATACTATATATATATGCATATATATACATGCAAATATATATATTCATATATATGCGTATAGACATTAACATCCGTGCATTACCACAAGAGAAATCATTACACCAAGAAAATGGCAACAACAAACAAACTATATCTGGCGAGTTTACTCTCCTCCGTCCCACAAAACCAAACAAGCCAAGAGCATGGGAATAAACATGCGTGATGACTTCATTGGTGATAATCACTCTATTCAAGACTGGGCAAAAGGGAGCCTGTTGTCTCTGAGGTTCATTCATTCTCCAGTGGTTAGTTAGCAGACTCATCAAGTCTGTAGTCTTGTAAGCCTGTTATTTATTTATTTATTTGTTTTACACCAAAAGAAGAAAGATTTTCTTAAGAAAGATTTTTTTAAAGACAATTTTAATCATATCTAGACTTTTACCTTAAGATACATAAAATGAAACAGAACACACTGTTCAAATGATGTTGGCTCTCGAGAATAAAAAAAAATAGAGTACAGAATAAAGAATGATTCAAGTGTAAAGAGAAAATGGGACATTAAGCAAATAAATAAAAGTTCATCTCCTAACGATACGTCATGCGAAAACTAGGTAAAGAAAGTGAATAAGATGGAAGTATGATTAATCTGAACTTTAAAAAGCCTTGAAAATGAAAAAGCAGGCTATTCACTAATGAATAAAGCAATAAAAAGAGGTTAAAATGAAAAAAAAACTATTCAAAACAATAAATGATAAATATAAAATGTAAGCCTTCCTTTAAAATGGCCACCCAGAGTACCTCCCTCTTTGACACCGTTAACTCGTCAACCGAAAAAGAGGGGGAACATTCAAAATTATTAAAGCGCAAAAAAAAAAAAAAAACACCTTATGGCGTACACTTCCTCTGAAAGGCCCACCCATCGTTATGCGCCCCTCTGGACCTTATCTAGCGAATCCGCTTGAACGTCGCATCATCATAAATCTGCAGTGTCGAAACGCTCTTACAGGGGCCCTACAGAGAAGCCCTGACGTAATGGGCCCGGCGGGGCCCCAAAGGAGGATCCTCGACGCATGCATTGACGGCGCTCCCTCAAGAGCACATGCGCAGGGGGTAATTATCCCCGTACGATCCTTAATGAGTATAATGAGGTCGGGTGATTACGCTCGGAGCTTACCTAATTCACTAGGTGGTTGTAGATCTTGCGAGTGTGTGTGCTTGCGCGCGCGTAAATAGAGTTAATGTGTCTGTTACTTGAAAACTTGATAAGCCCATTCAACTGGATCTGTTGAAGTTGCTAATGATTTTTTTTCTAGATTTTAAAAATCCCCAAAATTATGCACTAACAAATAAATATTGATGGATCGATGTTTTTCTATTCTCTCTCTCTCTCTCTCTCTCTCTCTCTCTCTCTCTCTCCTCTCTCTCTCTCCTTCGTCCTGTCTCTCTTTCTCTCTCTTCCCATTTCGTTTCATTTTCCAATTTTTGGTTGCACGAAATCATGCAACACAGATTCAGCACTATATTACAAATGATTCTCTCTCTCTCTCTCTCTCTCATGTGAAATGAATGGTTGAAATGACTGCACTAATAAGACGAAGAAACTTTTCTTTTTCATACCTTAATGAGTCTAGACATCCTTTTACTGTTGAGAGCTATTGCATCGTTATAAATTACGTGTTTAACGAGACAATGTGAAAGGTTAAAAGTGACGGATGACGTGAGAAAAAGCCATTAATAACGATAAACTCCACCTTTTATTTAATAGGCAGTACACTGGGACAGAATGACGACACGAGTTTTGAATTCTTCTTAACCTTATTTTCCCATTGCATAAAAATGGTTAACCGTTATTCTATCAGTAACGGGAGGCAGTATACGAGGAACCTTCCATGTATGAACATTTAAATACAAGTATATATGATTTCATATATATATATATAAATAATTCACCTCATAAATCAGTAAATAGAATATTTAAGCAACAATCACCCCAATAGATGATAAATACAATTTTAAATGTAAAGATAGTAGGACAAAATGAATGAAATAGTGAAGTTTAGAAGAAAACCTACTCGCTGAAAAGTGTTACGATTCCAAGTCATTGCAGGTTCTTTCAGTCTCCAAACAATAAGGATTCGACACCAGCAACTGAAATGTGGGATATGAATATAAAAAGAAACTCACACAACGCTACAACACGTTTCTTCACAACCTTACCTACTAGCAAAGGAAATGAAATATTTACCCCTCAATTCCATTCAACATTGCTTTTCACACACTGCCACACACAAAAATTTACACTTCACACAGACACATATATATAATTGTGTTTAAAATATTATAATATATATTATAACATAATATATTATATCGTATATATTATGCATATAATAATGGTGTGTTTGTGAAGAGCTAATGTATGTAGATATATATATATATATATATATTCTACCCCCATATATTGTCATTGCATAGCATATATATATATAAATATATATATATATATATATATATATATATATATATATATCATATATATGAGTCTGATTATATATGTAACATGTACATAAATAAATATGAAAATATATATATAATACTAATATATATGAAATAATAGATAAAAACGATTAAAATATATATATATATATATATATATATAATATAATATATATATATATATATATATATATATATGCACAACATTTATATGTATACTTGTGCAGTTTGTGTATTTTTACAATGGAAAAATACAATTTTTTTTAACAAGCGTTCGTAAATGCATTTCTACACTGATATACTGAGCACCAAAAACTTATCCTCTTTCTCACAGGAAAAAAGATAAATTTAGATATGATATTGATATAGATATTGATTTTATCTGGCTTCAAAAGATATATGAACGATGAGAAATTTTAACTTGTCATCAGTAAATAAGACTAATAAACATTTTAAAAATATATATTTATCGTGACAATATCTTACGGAAGACAAGTTTCTAAAGCCCTTTTTCATTTATTTTTTTGGTAAAGGGAGAAACCAGAAAAAATCTTACTACAGAGACATTTACCACTAAGACCATTGATAAGCCCAAGATATTTAAACCGAACTGGAAATTATTTTTTTCTTTCTTGCCATAATGTGACTGGGCGAAAAAGGGGGGGAAATGTACCAATTAATGCCCAAAGAAAAGAGGAAAAAAATATTTCCTCGCTGTTAAATTACCTTTTTGTCTTATCCCCTGCGCACGTCCCATAAAAAAAAAAAAACTAAGAAGATAAAATAAAAGGACAGTTATCTTATCCATTTTTAGTAATATGCTGTAACACATTACTTGTATTTTGCTTAAATGATGCATGAAGTACTGTAATTTCTTTTTATTATTATTATTATTATTATTATTATTATTATTATTATTATTATTATTATTATTATTATTATTATTATTATTATTATAATTATTATTATTCATATTCAAACAGGGACTAAAAACTATCAAGGACTTGAAATTCAAGCTTCCAAAGAATATGTTGTTCATTTGAAAAAAGTTACAGAAGACAATCGGAAATACAGAAAGAAGAAATCGGTTATCAGACGGAAAGAAATACAGACTAATAGTTAATAAATAAGTGGATAAAAATATAAATCAAGAATTAGGATATAAGTTATGAATTGTTTTTCGGTGGTAGTTCTTGCATTGTTTATTGTATTTTCTCTTTGAAGTTTAATGGTAAATGACAAGAACTTAGAAAGTGTAGAAAAGTTTCGCTGCACTTTCTCCTTAACTAGCTCTTTATCTTTCTGTTTTTTGGGGTACATCTTCCACTCATGAGATAATTTCAAGATATTATAAATCGTATTTATACGTCCAGGACACGCATTCAGTAACCCTCTACGTTATGAAGATGATACGAAAGATAATATTAAAAAGGTTATCACAAAAATTAAGGTATAAATACTCTACCTCCAGAATTTTACTTTCTTTATTTCCTTTTTATTGAAATCCTAGAATAATGGTTCGAGGTCTTCCTAAATTGGTTTTATGTCCCAAGAAAAGGAGGTTCTATAAACAGAAATAAAAGTAGCTTTAGGTAGTACCTGATTTCATGGGGTTCCTGCAAACACCAAAAGGAAGATCTAATTTCCCAAAGGTTTTCAGCTCTGGCTAGCAAATTCTATCAACAAAAACCAGTTTTTGAATTATTCTGAGAGAGAGAGAGAGAGAGAGAGAGAGAGAGAGGTCAATGAATCATCCTTAATTGCGTAACATCTCAAATAGTTCATTATACGTCTGTCGTTCACCCAAATACTTCACCTGAATAAAAAATCTTTTATTGTAAAAAAAAAAAAAAAATGACAATCTTTTGGGTGAACCTTTCAATATCATCTAGTGCATAACAGCCATTCCAACGCACGTTTGCGAACAAACTATTAGATTAAGTGGTACGGGTGATAAGCCACCAGCTCAATCGGCATTCGTATTCGGGAAGCGATTCATCATTATATCTCTTATACTTTGCTAAGGATAATGGCCACATTTTAAATTCGATTTACACACACTAAAAAAGAGAACTCTTTGTCTAATGGCTTATTGAGGACTAGTGACAATGGATTTTGGTCAGATTGAAAGGGGCCCATCCCCCCAACTGACAATGATCTATGGTACTGCGCTTTTTTTTATTATTTGCATACCATAATGTCATGCTACCTAATCGAAATTCATTTATTTACCTTAAGATGCAATGACTTTAATGATGGATATTAGGTCAACCCTTCTAACCTGAGATGTGATAAATTGCAGTGTATAACATCGTACTAGCCAAAGATACATAACCTGGAACACAGTCCTGTGTTTGAGAATAAGTAATCATGTAGGTACTGCCAGGTGTAAAACAACTGGTGGCGGATTGTGAGGTATGGCTATTGTAGCAAATAGTGTGATAGATATTCCTGTCAGTGTGAAGCAAGGCAAACTTGCAGTTGAGCAATTATGTTATTCAAATACAGAACATAAAAGCTAAAAGTTATTACGTTTTGTAGTTTCTGTTGACTGGCATCATAATAATTACAGTATTGGAAAGAAAAATATATTCTAATCCCAATGTGATATCATTGGATTCTTGGATTAAGATTAAGTAACGAACACTTACACAATAATTAACGACCATGATATTCTGCACGATAGATTAATGTAATAATGAAACGTCAGGTGTTAGAGTAATGGGCTCTCTTTACTTATACAAATGGTCTCTCGTCCTGTAATATTCTGAATGTTCCTTCAGACACGTAATTTCTTTAAGAAAATATGGTAAGAAAATATGGTAATTGATGCTGTATATCTTCAGCTAATTTATCGAGTTAATTCCTTTGTCCTGTGATAAATGAAAATGAAATTTACGTTTAGTTTATTAAGTGGCTATCATACAGGCAAAACTTTTTCGCTACTAATGAAATTTTTATTCTATTTTTTTATGCTACTAATGATCCCATGTTTAATCTAACTTTGTCCAGCCATGAGCAAAGCAGGGAATACTAAAATGACACTTTAATGTTTCGTTTTTAATTTATTTTTAAAAGTTAAGACCTAGAAATTCATTACTGAGCATGCGCACTCATTCAGTAAGAGACAAGTGTTCATGGATTGCTCAGTAAAGATAATTTACAGAATCATAGGTATTACACTGCATTGGTGATAAATGTTTTTTGGTCTATAATTAGAAAAGCGTGCGATGCAGCCAATCCTGATTTATAATTTACAAGATCGAAAGCCTTTTTTTATCTAGTAGATAAAACAGATTTATATTTATTTATTTTATCAGATTCTTGTTATTTTTCCTCCCTAAGGCTCAGTACTCTATCAACTTAACTTTAGCTGTTGCAATGCCTTAAAGCACTTCTACCTTGTGTCTGAAAGGCCACTCATTGGAAGAAGAATTTGGCACTATTGAAACAAAATACAATGATAGATTTAAAAACATTTTGTTATTTTGCTTCAATATGGGGGTGCAAACAATCACATTACCATATTTTTTTCCAGTAATGATACTGTGATAATAAAGCAAATAATTCTTCCTATATGAATACAAAAATTGCAGCAAAGCTTATTTAGTATAGTATAAATATCACAAACTTTCAAGATTTTTTTAATTAGATGGAAAATCTTCTTATAATTTTTCTTTAACATTTAACACCGCAGATTATTCACGAAGCTGATTGATAAGGTTAACAGACTTTACGTGAGGACTAGATTATGTAAAAACCAAATATGAATGGAAACGAAAGTAAATACTTCTCTCTGTGGTCTTTGAAAAATTATAAACAGTGGCAATTTTTTTACATGCATATGATGAATAGTGGCAAATTTTTTGTACATACATATGGTAAATAGGGGCAATTTTTTTCACATACACATGATAGTGGTAATTTCTTTTTACGTGCACATGATAAATAGTAGCAATTTTTTTTACGTATACATGATAAATAGTGGCAAAATTTTATTACATACACATGATAGTGGCAATTTTTTTTACATACACATGATAAATAGTGGCAATTTTTTACATAAACATGATAAATAATGCCAATTTTTTTACATACACATGATAAATAGTGGCAAATTTTTTACATACACATGATAAATAGTGGCAATTTTTTTTACATACCCATGATAAATAGTGGATTTTTTTACATACACATGATAAATAGTGCCAATTTTTTTACATACACATGATAAATAGTGCTAATTTTTTTTACATACACATGATAAATACTGGCCATTTTTTTTTACAGACACATGATAACCACTGGCAATTTTGTTTACATACACATGATAAATAGTGGCAATTTTTTTTACATACACATGATAAATAGTAGCAATTAGTTTTACATACATGCGTCAATAGAGACCAGCAGGATGAAAAATTAAAAACACGAAATGGACTGGATGGGGAGGGTAAAAAAAAATCACAAAATTACCTCGATACTAATTTATTATACGCCGTGAATTGCAATATGTACAAGTGAACCAGGTTAAGCCAAACATTAGCAATCAATATTACTATCAATGAAATAAATGCTTAACAGCAAACAAATTTAAGGATTAAACAAAACAATAAATAAGTGTTAAAACATCCCTTTAATGACTTAAACACAAATTAGCTACTATGCTCCATATAAAAAAAATAATACTGAAATCAAAAAGCAACTGCTCAACACCATTAATAATAATAATGCAATAAAAATCATTACCAGAGGCATGGGCTGCTCGACACCATTAATAATAATAATGCAATGAATAATCATACCAATATAACATATCAGTTACTTGAATCATACAGACAGCGTAAATGAATAAACAGGCATTACCAATAAACAAACAGGCAGCATAAACAATCATAAAAAATAAATGAGAAAGCAACATGAAATTACTCGGGGTAACACCAATAAACACAATATCAATCACCATAGAGACAACTCGATAGACCCAGTTGTCAAGAGGGATGAATGCAATCAAACGAACTCCTGTGAAGACACCAAAGCAGCCACCAACTGGAACACAGCCATCAACACAGATGAATTACAGGAGAGGCGTCGAAATAGCATGTCTACTGTTATGTAGGAAGGTCCAAGGAAGACTATGGTTTAGCTATCCCACCATCCTTCAGCTGGTGAGACCAACAGGTGAAAAGTTTTTAGGATATCCTGAAGAATATGAATAGTCACAAAATTTTAGTATATGGTAGAGTTTCTAAACAGGTCGAAGGAATGGCCATGGGTTCCCCACTTGGTCCCACCTTTCCTAATATCTTCATGTGCACCTTGGAGGAATGCCTTATGGAGGATTGTCCCCTTAGTTTTTTGCCTTTGTTTTATCGGAGATATGTCGACGATACCTTCGTTTTATTCGAATAGGTACACAATGCTGAATCCCTTTTGCAGCTCATCAATGAACTGCACCCTAATATTAAGTTCACCTTGAAGAAAGAAACTGATAATAAACTTCGTTTTCTTGGTACAATGATATACAGGGATATCACTGGCTTTATTATAGGTGTTTTCCGGAAGACAACTTTTACTGGACTAAGTATGGATTTTTATAGCTCGTGCTTTTTAGCTTTAAATTAAGTGCTATTTCTACCCTCCTCCACAGGGCATTTTCTCATACATCCAGTTGGTCCTTATTTCATAAAGAAATACTTTTTTAACCAGTTATTTTAAACAAAATTATTAGCCAATTAAGGTTTTTTTTATAAACAACTTAGAGAAATGCAGAGTAAGAGAGTTTCCTTGCCAGTGCTGACTGCCCCAAAAATGAAGTTTTATGCGAGTCTTCCCTTTCTACACGACGACCACTTTAGTAAGAACTGCATTTCCCTAATTCAGAAAACGTTTCCTACTTTAATTAAATGTTGAATTAATACCAAAGAATCCTCTAACCATTGGTTAATTTTTTACAGTCAAGGATCGTCTCAGCCCCTCTTCACATCCAATATTGTATATAAAAACACTTCTACACTTGTCCGCGATGTAATCACGGAACATACGTGGGATATACGAGGAAACTGTTGAGGGTACGAACTGACTCGCATTGAGGCTTAAACTACCGTACAGGATGCAAGTTACCGAATCCAGAAGCCTCTAACATCAGAATCCATGCTGTACGGTGCAAAATAAACATCAGAAATGGAGATTTTTCAATTGTAGGGCGGGTCTCCAACCATCATGACCTAACTATCCTAGAGTTTACTATTAAAAAGAGAGCTGTTCCCTCGTTAAACACTCAATGGTCGTCAGTTTAGTTATATGTTGCCTAGCTTTTCCTTCTAGCATATTTTCTGTTTTCTGTTTGTGTTATTCTTCCATTTTGCTTGGTGAGTTTGTCTTGGTTCCCTTGACCTATATCTTTTGTGG
>NC_089747.1:69026215-69073715 GCF_040412425.1 Macrobrachium rosenbergii | reverse complement strand
TATATATATATATATATATATATATATATATATATATATATATACATATACATATATATATATATATATATATATATATATATTTTTATATATATATATATATATATAATATATATATATATATATATATATATATAAATATATATATATATATATATATATATATATAATAATCATCTTACAAACGTTCTTTAACCCAATTAGCTCTACACTAAAATAATATTTTCATATTTGTGACCGAAGGAATTTTTTAGTTAATACAAAGTTCCGCCACCTTCCGGGACGACGAAGCTTTTCATTAAAAATTCCTTCAACTCATATAGCAAAATTTCGAGTAGAGCGAAGGGATATTAAAGATACGTTTGTAACTTACATTATGTCATCCACAGTGATGTGATAAAGTCATATATATATATATATATATATATATATATATATATATATATATATATATATATATATATATATATAATATATATATATATATATATATGTCCAAATTTTATCACACCGTGATTTATATACAATCACTGAAATATGCCAAGTCAGTTTAATATCAAATTCAAAACTACCGGGACCGATCTCCGTTGGAGAATTGTTGCAAGGAATTTATATTAGTGATAAATGGATGGAATCGTCAGGACACAGACCGTGACACAAAACCTATTCAGCCTTGCTCAGTGGATAACCATTGCCATCAAAGGTAAAAGCATATGCCGAGATGTTTTTTTACCTGTTGTCAGGAAATGTACTAGCCATTCTAAAACCCACCTCCGCCATGACAGTTCATTGGTACGTTTGGAACAAAGCCATTATGAAATTTTTATCACACCGTGATTTATATAAACATAACCACAAATGTCGCTTAATATCGAATTCACTACCTCGAAATCCGTTGGAGAATTGTCGCCAAGGAATTTATATAACTGATAAATGAATTGGAATCGTCGGGACACGAACCCGTGACATAAAACCATTCAGCGACTCCGTTGGATGTAACGGCCATCAAGAGAGGTACGTGAATTTGATTCATTAAATCATTTGTAGCTTCATGAATATATATATATATATATATATATATATATATATATATAGTATATTTGTATATATATATATATATAAAATATATCAAAAGAAGGCATATATATATATATATATATATATATATATAATATATATATATATATATATAGACTATATATATAAAGAAGGATATATATATATATATATATTACATATATATATGCATATATATATATGTATATATATATATATATATATATATATATATATATATATATATATATATATATATATATATATATATTATATATATATATATATATATATATATATATATATATATATATATATATATATATATATATATATATATATATATATATATATATATATATATATATATATATATATATATATATATATATATATATATATATATATATATATATATATATATATATATATATATATATTTACACACACACACATATATATATATATATATATATATATATATATATATATATATATATATATATATATATATATATATATATTCTATAATATAATATCTTTAAATTAGGCCAGAGTGAGTGACATTTTAAACTTGCTGGCAATGTTCAGCTATTTTGCACTTGGGAAGTGTGTTTGTTTAATAAGCGCAATCTGGTGCATTCTCGGTACTTGTTGGACGATCACCTTTGATTTAATGGGTCATTGGTGACACGTGTCCAAGAATGGTAGTTTTCATCATAGCGGGATCAGAAAGCATGGAATCTTTTGGCCCAGCGTGAGTCGGATTTTTTGGGTTTGTTTTACAAAAGTGTCTGTCAGTATGTGCATTACGAAAATTCTAACTGCAAAGGTCTCTAGTGAAAAATTGTTCATTCTTTGGTGAGAGTTCAGACTGAAGAGATACACTGGAACTCGTCTGGAATCGGAATTCCCTGTCACTGAAAGTGAATAAAAAACTTATAAAAATTACTAATCTTGATGACTTTTCATTACTGATCTGATTGATTTGCAGCAATTAATGCTTCCCTTTATTTGTTATTTTTATTGTGTATATTATACATTATGATCCGTGGTCCATTGGGCATTGTTTTGTCCATTGTAGAATGTTTCAAGTGAAGCAGAACCTTAATATGGCTTATAGCCCCGTGTGGGAATGAAAACGTGGGAAGAATTAACCGTGTTTTTTTTTTTATATATAGATCACAGACAAACTTGTGTAGTGAATTTTTTTCTTTGTGGGAAGCAGAAGTTAGTTTCTACATATTATGATTTCTTGCAATAGTTTTATTTTGCTTTGGGATATAGTGTAATTGGGATTAATTACCTAACATAATGATTTTTCATTTCCATATCCTTTGTTAGAGTTGCATAATAAATGTCTGTTTTTTTATTTTGTATTCCGGGGTTTGATTCACACACACTTAGGTAAGGAGGTTTTCAGTAAAGTTGAGAGAGAGAGAGGAAGGGGGAGAGAGGCAGCTGTTGAAGGAATCTTCGGTCATGAGCTATCAATGTTGCCAACCATTCCCGAGGTAAGTTCTCCTGTCCTTGTATGGGGGTTGCGGGGATAACAGCTGTCAGATAACTTGATGAAAAAATTTGGCAGTAGCATAACATAGTAAAAAAAAATGTTCACAGGTTTGAAAATTCATGCCTAAGAGAGGGGTATGAATGAGACAGACATTTTGGAGTTGGGTATACATTTTTCTTTCATATTAGGGTGTTACCTGGAAGGGTTTGTATTCATGGTGGAGGAGCATATTGTTTACTTGGTATCTTTTATCCTTCGGTTCTGGGATGTATTACGGTGCTGGAGGGGGAGTTTTGCTTCTGACATTCTTATTCTCTCTTTTTATTTTTTAAAATTTTTTTTCTTGGGGGCCGACTTGGGGAGTTAACTTTGAAATCTGATGTGAAGTAGTGCCCAGCTCTTTGTGCGTGAGAAAGGATTTGCTCCCATGGAGTTGTGAATAATTAAGAGTTAAGAGGATATGAGTGTTTTGTTTTTGGGTTTTCTTGGGCGTTAAAGCATATTGCGCAAGTGTTTGATTGTTTATGCATTTGAGATTAGGCTGGGTTTGTTAGCCGATGAAGGAGATTGTGCAAGACGTTAATGAGACTATGCCTTTGAGAGAGGGGAAATCTTTATAAGAACTGAACGTTAGTTTCAGGTTACTTACAGTTAAGAAGGAAGAAGACGAGAAAATGGCAGACGGTGAGATGTCAGGTGATAACACATTGGTCCATAGGGTAACCACTTTTGCCTTACCAATTCAGCCTTTTGCGAGGCTTCGTGAATGGGATTTTGTGACAGCTGGTCGAGATTTTTATTGAGAGCGTTCAAAACCATTTTGATACAAGAAAATTACAGAAAAGACGGATGCCTTTAATGAAGAGGAGGAATTTCTTGCTCTAGATGTGGGATGTATTGGAAAACGCTGTTTTAGCTTTGGGTTTAAGAAATGCTGGACTTGGGATGACCTGAAAGTTTTTATAAGAACTGCCTATGGAGCAGAAGAATGTGGTAATTTGGTTTGGGATATCAGAGCATTCTATAAGATCAAGAAGGGACCGAGTTCCTTGGTGGATTATAGCTCCCGATTATTTGATGCAGCATCGTACAGTGCCCCAAACTATAAGCTAGCGATATTCCTTGTACCGCTGTTGGAACCCTTGACCACTAACCAATATATCTTAAAAAATTCAGAACAATTCAAAGACCGTATCTTGTATCAAGACTCCGATTTATTTATGACAAGTCTAGACGTAGAATCACTATTTACAAATGTTCCCGTTAGAGAAACTATTACTATTATCCTTGAAAAGCTCTTTCCTAATCCTGATTCGGTTTACTGTAATTTTAATCGCCCTTTTTTAAATCGCTCTTAGAACTAGCAGTGCTGGACACGGCCTTTGTATTTAATGGAAAATGTTTAAACAAATAGAAGGCATGGCCCATGGGGAAGTCCACTAGGACCAACCTTTGCGAACATTTTTATGTGCTCCCTGGAGGAGCACATCCTTGAAGAATGCCCCTTGGCCTATCGCCCTCTTTTTTACTCTCGGTACGTAGATGATAGCCTACGTTTGCTCTTTTTAAACATGAAACCGATTCTGAAAGATTTCTTGATATTGCCAATACCTGTCATAGTAGCATCACTTTTACCTTGGAGAAGGAACAGGATTTTAAACTGGCCTTTTTAGATATTTTGATTTTCAAAGACAATGACCGTTTCAATACTACTGTTTTTAGAAAAAGAACGTTTATTGGTCTTGGGTCAAACTTTTATAGCTCCTGCTTTTTTAATTTCAAACTTAACGCTGTCCACACTCTCATATACCGTACTTTAACTCCCACTTCTAGTTGGTCCTTTTTTCATGAAGAAATCCTTTTCCTGTAACAATACTTTAATAATATTTGCTTTCCACACAAAACTTTCTATAGAAATCTTTCCAGACTACTAAACATATCATTCAGCCCTACAGTAAACTTTAATGTCCCTAAACTCCCTATATACGCCGTTTTCCCATTTTTACATGATGATAGATTTAGAAGGGATTTCATTAGGATCGTTCAGAAGTACTTTGGGGCCATTGACATCAAACTCATCCCAAAAAATCCAAGGACAATCGGCTCACTCTTCGGGTTTAAAGATCGGCTCTGCCCTTTGATGTCGTCTGGTGTTGTTTATGAATATACTTCCCAGATATAGTCTGGGAACATATGTTGATCCACCAGGCAGCTTCTCAGGTCAGAGCCGACTCTCATAGTGGGGTGAGTTATACAACTGGGATGCTGACTCTCCAATCCAGAGCTATCCTGCATAAGAAATCATGCCACCAAGTGCAAAACACAGATAAATTATGATGATTTTAAAGTTATTGGCCAAGCACAGAACCAACAGAAACAGCAGATGTTTGAGTCTTTAAATATTAAACTGCGGGTTCCCTCATTAAACACGCAAACTTCCTCAATTCCATTGTTTTTGTCATAGGTCATTACTAATTGTACCTCTGATCTTTTTGTTTTGTTTTTCTGTATATATTTTTCTTTCACTGTTAGTGTGGTTCTGTCGTTTGCATTGTAAGGTTAGCGTCTTCTGCCTTTTTTAAAAGTATATTACTGTCTTTGTTTGTTTCTCCATTCCTTGAAAAAAATGTTTCTTAAAATTATAAAAATTTTTATTTTTTTTTTGTAATTTATTTGGAGAGTTTTGTGATTTTGCTATTATTAATGTGCTTTTGTTTAACCATATGCGTCGTGTGTAAGGTAACTTTAAGCTTTGTGTGTATGTAATTAAGTATGCTCTTGTGTGCGTAATTTTGAACAGCCTTTATAGATTTTTAATAACTAATGTTTTAGCGTAATTCAGTTTTAACCGTTCAGTACTTTTATTAATTTATTTTATTTTCCATA
Organism: Macrobrachium rosenbergii; assembly: GCF_040412425.1. Lineage (NCBI taxonomy): Eukaryota > Metazoa > Arthropoda > Malacostraca > Decapoda > Palaemonidae > Macrobrachium > Macrobrachium rosenbergii. The sequence continues at coordinate 69,068,260 of NC_089747.1, read as the reverse complement.
AGAAGCAATAAGGGAAGTATGAATCTCTAGAGTATTCCTGCCCTTAACTACAATTTTATGTATGTGCATCGAATCAGCCAGATTGGAGTGATATATATATATATATATATATATATATATATATATATATATATATATATATATATATATATATATATATATATATATATATATATATATGTATATATATATATATATATATATATATATATATATATATATATATATATATATATATATATATATATATCTATATATATATATATATATATATATATATATATATATCTATATATATATATATATATCTATCTATATATATATATATATATATATATATATATATATATATATATATATATATATCTATCTATATATAGATATATATATATATATCTATATATATATATATATATATATATCTATATATATATATATATATCTATCTATCTATATATATATATATATATATATATATATATATATATATATATATATATATATATATATATATATATATATATATATATATATATATATATATATATATATATATATATATATATATATATATATATATATATATATATATATATATATATCTATATATATATATATATATATATATATATATATATATATATATACATATCATATATATATATATATATATATATATATATATATATACATATATATATATATATATATATATATATATATATATATATATATATATATATATATATATATATATATATATATATATATATAGATATAGATATAGATATATATAATGTGTGTGTATAGCAGTGGAAATGTCACTATTCATCTTAACAACCCCAAAAATTATGAATATACACTAATCCCGGTGATTTTTTATATTTTACTTTTCACCCTTACTCCAGTCCTCTATATATACCTCAGAATTTCCTGGAGTTATACTTGAATAGGGAAGGTCACGGTATGGAAATTTAGAATTCTTTTACCAATTCACAGGGATTTATTTACTGAAACTTAGCAAATCATCAGTGAGCACGATAAAAACAAAATCACAAAGGTGCAGATTCAGGATAGGACTGGGAACAATAATGCAATGATTGGCAACCAGCAAGTGTGGATAAAATGAGGGCCAATCTGCAATATCACTTCAATGATAATAATCACATTCAGCCTTGCCCTTATTATGGAATAGTCTCAGGTAAAGCAAATGATGGAGCTCAAGATGGAAGAATACTTCATATGAACATTTGGGGCCACAACGGAAAACTGTTACGGACTGCGACCAGGAATTATCAGAATTTGGGTGGCAGACGGGGTGATGAAAGCATGGATTGCGTGTGCGTGCCACGTGTCCACCTGGAAGAGACCGTTCTGAGTTAGCCTGTCAAACTAAGAGAAATGAAATCTTCCTACGAAAGATCACCCAATACACGTTCTTAGATACTAAACATGACGTAGCCCAGAGGATAATTATGAAAATCCATGTTATACGATGCCCGGAATCGTATGGAATGGGCTGCGACAAGGAACACACGTGCTCGCCGTCTCACAAAGATAAATGAACACTGTTGTAACTTAACTTAAATAGCCCTTGAATTGCACTGGTGGAGGGATAATTGATTATCACGGGATCTTTACTTGAATTCAAAGTACGTAAATGGCAAGGCGTGGGATACAGGTAGGCGAACAAGGGAGGATTGCATTGTGGAGGGAGAGGTTAAAGTTAAAGAAATGAAAATTAAGGAGTTTAAGTAGAAGGGACAAGGGTGGCTATTTGACTACTTACAATGTATGAACCTTTTATGACCATTGTTGGCACCTAACAAGCGGTTTGGCTGTCCATCGATGATCGTCACACCAGCGTAGCAGGGAAATGTAGCATGTGCGTTACAGACGAGATCAGAGCAAGGAGTGGGGCTTTCTGTTTCCAAAACATAGCGTCGTAGGGGTATCTCGCTTTTGGGAAACAACGTACCTGCAAGGAGTCATACGCCAGCAAAATCACAGAGAAAAAAAGACCTTAGGACTAAGGGCTTACAGAATAAAATCCTACCGCATCCCCTAATCTCAATACACCTATTGGGCTTTCCTGAACACTAATTTCTACCCCATCTCAGGCAGTGGGGAGGCGGGGTTTAGTATCCCCAGCATCGCCACGATCTTTTAAGGGGGGGAAGGGAGGTTTACTAACGGCTGCGAACTGGTTCAAATAAGCGCGGTTTCCCTGAGAAGCCCGATTCGTTAGAGCTGAATAACAGATTAATTCAAAATTGATTGCTGGAATTAAATATACAGGAAGGGAGGGATGTTTATTCTTAACAGGTCCCCCCTTAAAAAAGGCCCTTCACACCCTTTCGGGTGTGAGGGTCTTAGCTAATTCCTTTCGACTGGCCCGTGACCCTACATAAGGTGGATTGTGGCTCTGCACATCCTAAAGAACCTACCTAACTGCTAAGAGGGGTTCTGAATTGGCTAATATACAGGCCTAACCTACCTAAGGGTATAGACACGGCTACTCACTGGCTAGGATGACGGGAGAAATCTACACCTAGACAAATGCACACTGCCAACACTTAACCTAACCTACTATCCCCACAACTCTGGCACTCCACGAGCTGGCACTAACGAATGCACGCAACCGAGTTATGATTGGCACCATGCTTTATGGTTAACACGCAACAAATTGCAACATGACGAACCTAAAGGGTAATTCACAATGTATGATTAAGTAATATATAAGTTTGAGTCTAGAGTGGGTTGGAAGGAGGTTAGTTGGAAAGGGTTAGTAATACAAAGGCCTACTTGGTTAATGGTTAATGCTACGGGCTCAGAGGTCACACAGGCTACCCTCTCTGGGCAGGTGCCAGGATCGCTCTGAGATGGAAGCGGCACGTTCAGTGTGCCAACAGGCACGAGTGCCAGAAGCACCAGCTCTGACTCACAAAGGTAAATTTCTTCCGCCTCTTCTGCTTCTTCGGGGCCTCCAGGGTCACAGGCCATTCACAGGGGGCGATGAGGATACTGACTCTGAAGACGGCCAGGAGTGCCATCAGGGAGCAGAGGATCAGGGCAGCCTCGAGGGCTACAGGCTGGCCTCCTACTTGACTGCTGCGACAAGCACGTCGTGGGAAAGGAACCAGCGTCTGCGTCCTGGTCGGACAGCTCACAAATTAGAAGGCCAGAAAGAAGGTAACGTCGGGCCTGCTAGAGGGTGCGTCCTCAGCGGAGTGGAAGAGTGTGGGAAGAAGAAACATCAGGGGGGTTGGAGGTTGCACAATGCGATGATCACAGTGGTGATATTTGGTGGATCTCTAATAGGAGGACATTATATATGTATATATATTATATATATATATATATATATATATATATATATATATATATATATATATATATATATATATATAAGATATATATATATATATATATATATATATATATATATATATATATATATATATATATATATATATATATATATATATATATATATATATATATATATATATATATATATATATATATATATATATATATATATATATATATATATATATATATATATATAAGATATATATATATATATATATATATATATATATATATATATATATATATATATATATATATATATATATATATATATATATATATATATATATATATATATATATATATATATATATATATATATATATATATATATATATATATATATATATATATATATATATATATATAATATATATATATATATATATATATATATATATATATATATATATATATATATATATAGATATATATATATATATATATATATATATATATATATATATATATATATATATATATATATATATATATATATATATATATATATATATATATATATATATATATATATATATATATATATATATATATATATATATATATATATATATATACAGTTATAGATCACCTTGAGCTCAATTGTGGGGACGGTCAGGACCGTTCGTCCACCCAGGTCATGGTCCACTTGGTGTCTTCACCGGCACTGAAGCGGGCACCTGCCTGATCAATCAGACTAATGTCTGAGCCAGTGTCGAGTCGGCAGTTGGCAGGTGCACTGTGGGGCTGGAACCTTTCAGAGAAGCCACTGAGACGGACTGTGTCCAGACCTCTCAGGGTGAGTTCTCTGCGGCGGCTCAGCTAAGGGAGGTGGCACTGATCATGTTCACGTGCCTGGGCATGACCACATGTTTTGGGCATGCAGGATACCCAGCAGAAGAGTGTCTGAAGCTCCTGGTCTTGGCAGGGCCTCGTGATATGTTGATTTCCGGCAGTGACGGTGTGCTGGGAAGCCGGTGTTGAATTAGGCGGAGAGGAGGACTGGCGGTTGCTGTAGGCTGCCGAGAGTTGTTGCCCTGCTGATTGCTATCATATAAGCGGCAATCTGCTTCGGCATGGCCATACCTTTACAGATGGGGCACGGAGGTTTTGTTAGGGGGCCATTCCACGAGTGGGATTGAGGCCTGAGAGGTGTCCGGGTGGCACTATTTTGCACTGCAAGGTGCCATGGGAAGGATTGTATGCCTCCCAGGCATCAGCTAAGCGGCAGGCTTCCTTGAGGGTAGCTGGCTGCTTGTCATTAAGATAGACAGCCAGAGGCCCGGGCACACTGGAAGAGATCCTCCAGCATGGTCGGTTAAACAAATCTTCAAAGGTGTCGACCATAGACTCAGCCAGCAAGTCCCCGATTGGGTCTTGTGGCAAGCCCATTCCATCCAGGACCAGCTGGACATTCTTGGCCATACCTCTGAATCTTTGTCTCCACCTCTCAGGGGTGATTTCATACGCCTATACGATGAGCCTCACGGACGGCAGCCATGTCCCCTCGTTGATCTCTTTCAGGGCTCGGTGAGCAGCCTTGGCCCCTTCCGTCCAGGTGCTTGGTAAGCAGTAAGACACTCAGCCAGGCTGACGTCATAGGTCTCGAAGAGGAATTCCGATCTCGTCAAGCCATTGTTCCGGCTCGTCTTCAGTCCATTTTTCCCACAAGGTTATTGATTGTCGACAGAGAGGTATTTTGTGGCTGATGGAGTGGGGCTAGATGCTTGCTGTGCTGCTAAAGCTTCTGCATTTTCCTTCTTGGCTCTCTCCAACTTGAGCTCCCTGCCTTTGAGGCTGTTCATGCTCTGTCTTCATCTTTCTTCTCTCTCTTCTTCTTCTCTCCAGCTGCTCGGCTTCTTGCTGCCTTCTCCGTTCTTCTCTTTTTCTTCTTCTCTCCGCTGCTCGGCTTCTTGCTGCCTTCTCCGTTCTTCTCTTTCTTCTTTCTTCCCTCAGCTGCTGGCTTGCTGCCTTCGCTCTTCTCTTTCTTCTCTCCGCTGCTCGGCTTCTTGCTGTCTTCTCTGCTCTTTCTCTTTCTGCTTCTTGCTGCCTTTGTTCTTCTTCATACTTTCTCTTCTCAGCAATCTGCTCCTTTACAAACCTTTGAAGGGCCAGCCAGAAAGACTGTCCTCCTTCCCTATATTCCTAAAGTATTGGTGCTCCTCGGTTGACATGTTGTTGATGGGGAAGGGGTGCTGAGTGAGTTACTTGGGTGTTCCCGGAGGAAAAGGTTTGTGACGATGAGGAGGTGTCCTTAGGGCTAGTGGCACTTCAATGAGTGGCACCTTTGAATGAGGTGGCACTGTGGAGGAGTGTGCCGTGCGAAGGTCACACTAGGGAAAGCGTTCCAGAAGGACGTCTGAGTCCTTATGGGAGGATACGCTAACAAATGGAGTGCTCCTGAAGGCTCTATGCTCATTGGGCGGATGCACTGTTAATGGGGTGTTCCTGAAGGAGCTGCAGGTCCTTATGGGTGGAAACACTGTTGTAGGGCACCTGTTTCTTCAATACAGGTGCAATGGCTTATAAGAGGTTGCTTTGGTTGTTGGCACTGTGGTGCCGGTGCGCCTCCGTGGAGCAATGAAAAATGTCAGTGCATAAATTGGCACTGAAGGGAGGTACTCTGCCTGAGCAGAAGGTAAGTAGGGAGTAAAAGGTAAATGAGAGACTCCAACAGAATGGAAGAGATAGGAAAGTGAAAGGAGAAAGATAAGTGCTTCAGTGATTGGGTTTAGCAGTGCTGCAGATTAGTGGCACTGAGAGAAATGGAAACTGGATGTGGCAGGAGTGGGTAGCTAGTTATGGGAACTAGTGGCGCTGCCTGACATGAGGACAGGTAGGCTACGAGGTAGGCACACAATGTGCAATGGTTTATAGCACTTGCAACAAGCAAGTCTGAGATAAGATATACCCACTCCCGCACGTCAGTTGGACCACGTAACAAGATATAATATATATGCGCTTTATAGCGCACGCTAAATGATTCTGGGTTGAAGCAATTGGAAAGGAAAGGTGGTTTGCTTGATAATCCGCTAAACACAAGCTGCTCAGAAATTTCACGCACTAAGTATATGATAAAATTTAAATGGGTAATGAATTTGAAATTTCAGGTTTTGTTAATCTAATTTTTGTATTTGCCTTTATAATTTATGAGTTGATTCCCAAACTCTTAAGTAAATTAGGTTTGTCCTGTGAAAAATTTTTAAATGCACTAATGCGAGCAAGAGAGAGAAGGGAAAAAGATCTCTCTCTCTCTCTCTCTCTCTCTCTCTCTCTCTCTCTCTCTCTCTCTCTTGTGAGCGATAAGTAATGGCACGTATTTGTTATGAAATTTTAATCCCTTTATCTTGCGCTTAAGCGAAAAATGAAATTATGGTTGTGAAATTACGTTAGGTTAAGTATATTAGGGAATTGCTACTGCTTGCACTCATAGAAAACTTAGGGTATGGTACGCAAGGGTGTTTCAAATTGTTTCACAAAGTTTCCTGAGTTTCGTTAGGCACTCAAGGAGGCTCGTTCCTTGAACGAACATTGTGGGAACGAATACGCGCGTGAAAACAGCTGATCGCCCTTGCTTGTCGGGACAGAAAAGTGGAATTGGAAGAAAAACTCAGTACTTCTTGCTAAAAGATGGTTTTTAAATGCGAAATGAATTATTTAACTTCGAATATCAGCACTGTCTTTACTTTACGTTAATAGTTTTTAATATGCACTGGGGGTGATTAAATAACTAGCTTGGAACTGTTTTTTCTTTTAACACTGGGACAGTTCTACGCATGTGCGATTTCAACACAACTGTCTGGCCAGCGTATAAATGCCAGATATCGCTATACTGTTTCCGTAAACTAATCGTTATTTCAAAATTTATCACTAACCAAGAAATGTACATTTTCTTTGCTGTAACTATTCTGAAATAGACTCCTAGCTACTGGTCCTAGTTTTACACATGCAAAATTCCTAACTAACACTTCCTAATTCCTAAGTGGTCTACAACTCGACACTTTGTCCTACACTCTAGAAATTTCTGCGGGCTCACATTTCACGCCTTCCTCTCTGTTTTCGCTAATATAAGAACCCTATGCGTTCCCCTGTGTTATGAACGCTTTTAACGATACGAGAATTGTTGCGTTTCTTTAAAGAAATAATATTATTTCCCTGATTCTTAATATTAAAACATGCACACACTCTGTTTACCAAAGACGTCGGCTCCGATCGCTTCCTGCGCTTTTGAGTAATGAAATGGTTATCGTGAATGAGATAAATGATTTTATATATTCCTAGTTTTCTAGTCTAGCTTAATAGCGAAGCTAATTACCGCTAATTGACTAAATCCTGGCATTTGGTCGTCACTGTCATAAACTGGACCTCACCTTGGTGAGAAATTTAATCAAAACTATAATTGATGCTGCCACAAAACCAGAGAGAGTCCAGTTTATGAACAAAGGAAATTTATGTGAAAACTTACCTTAGAATTTTCCTGGATTTACAAGGAAGGTGGGAGGTCTCCATATTGGAATTAGAATTCTTTTACAAATTTACAGGGATTTATTTACAGAAACTTAGCAAATCAACAATGAGACAAAACACAACATAATCACTAATGGGCAGATTCAGAATAGGACACAGGGAACAATAATGCAATGAGTTGGCAACAAGCAAATGGATTAAAATGGGCCAATCTGCAATACAATCAGTTCAATGATACGAATAACATTCAGTCTTGCCCTGATTACATGAAATAGTCTCAGGTAATGCAAATGATGGAATTCCAGGATGGGAGAATGATTCATATGAAAATTTGGGCCACAACGGAAATCGTTACTGATTACGACCAGGAATTATCAGGATTTTGGTGGCAGGCGAATATGAAGCATGGATAGCGATCGTTCGTGGTGCATCCCTGAAAGAGACGTTCTCAGTTAGGAATGATAGTGTACACTGGAAGGAGATGGAATCCCCTATGAAATTTCACACAATACCGTTCTTAAATACAAAACATAATGTAGCCTAGAAGGTGCTTATAATGAAAGCACGTAAATATGATCTGAGAACCGAAGCGAGGCTTTAACAATGGACAAGTGATTGCACTCACACAAAGATAAAAATGATACTGTAACAGCTTAACTTAAATAGCCCTTAAATTGCACTGGTGGAGGGATAAATGATTGTTATCACGGGGTCTTTACTTGAATTCAAAGTACATAAATGGCAAGGCAGGGATACAGGCAGGATTCTAACAAAGGAGGATTGTTTCGTGGAGGAAGAGGTTAAAAGTTTAAAGAAATGGGAATTTAAAGAAGTTTGAGTAAAAGGAGAGGGCTGGTCTTGACTACTTGCAATGTATGAACCATTTTTATGACTGATTATTGGCACGAAACAATCATTTCCAGGTCCTCTTACGATAGCTCCAACCCAGCGGAGCTGGAGAAAAACACAGAGCGCTCCGCCTCAGATGAAGTCAGAAGAGTCTGTCTGTCCTGCTTTTTCAAAAGCAGGGCGTATTTGGGAGTTCTGGGGGCCGACCCAGCAGCAAGCATGTCAAGAGGCCAGCAAGGAGGGCATGGAAAAGCACACTTATCATCATATGCCTACAGATTCAATAAATATACCTGTTCCTCTGGCTCTAAATGCCCTTTTGCCCACTCCTACATGTCTTCCCATCGCATGATGGGGAAGGGTTTTGTGTATTATTTTCTGGATCGTGCTGATGTTGGGGGTAAAGGAGGTACAGAGGCCTAACTAACGGCTGTTGACTGGTTCAAATAATATATAGGCTTTTGCAGCGGTATGACTCGAGAGGCAGAGGAATAACAGATTAATTCAAAATTGATTGACGGAATCAAAGTTACAGGAAGGAGGGATGTTTATCTGACAATATATATATATAGTATATATATATATATATATATATATATATATATATATATATATATATATATATATATATATATATATATATATATATATATAATATATATATATATATATATATATATATATATATATATATATATATATATATAGTATATAATATAAAATATATATATATATATATATATATATATATATATATATATATATATATATATATATATATATATATATATATAAATTTTGTATAAATGTTCACCTTCTAAAAATTGTTATTGTTTGCAAAATGAGAATCACTGGAGTTGTACTTTTATAACATTTTGTGTTGGTCAGTCACCTTCCTTGTATATAATTTTTTAATTGTCCTAAATCCCTGGTAGATTCCATTAAGCCTAATCCTTTGTAAAAATCTCTTAAATATTAACCCTGTTTTGGTAGGTCTGCTAATTCTTCAATTGATTTGGATTCAGGTACATATTTTTTCCTTTGTAATCCCCATCTGTCATTTATGCAACCTTTCTTTGTAAGCTTTTATATTTCTTCATATATGCTACAGTAACGGAATATACGTCAAAATTCTATTGCAGCACTTTCACTGTTTCTCTTTGCTTATGGATTTTGTCTTTTTATGCAATAATATGCATATATATATATATATATATATATATATATATATATATATATATATATATATATATATAATTTTTAAAATATATGTATATATATGTATATATATATATATATATATATATATATATATATATATATATATATATATATATATATATAGTATATATATATATATATATATATATATGTATTTATATATGTGCATATATATACTATATTTTATATATATACATAAATCATATATATTTATATATTTAGATATATATCATAATATATATATATATATATATATCTATTTATATTTTATATATATATACATATATATATATATATATATATATATATATATATATATATATACGTATATGATCACTTAACACGTAATTCGTTTATCACATTACCATTGAAAAATAAGGGACGAAGGTCAGGTCCTGACCGGTTTCGACTTTATTTCTTCGCTAGAGTGTAAGACGTGGAACCAACTGAGCTGATTATTGGCATGGCGAAGCTTTGTTTTTTGTTTTTTTTTTTTTTTATAATATGTTTAAACCAGACCACTGAGTTAATATTAACTCTCTAGGGCTGGCGAAGGATTAGACAAGCTATTTAAACCCTAATAATTTAATTAAACCTAGCGACATATGTTTATCTAAGAACTAATTAAGTTAATTAGGAATATATTATAAATTATTCTATGAATCTTATATTTTAGAAGGGATAAAATGATTAAATTTAAGGAATTTTAAAATATTAAAAGTGAAAATTTGTCATTTTCTGACAGTATATCTTTAAAGGAATATCTTCAAATAAAATGTCTCTTTTGATTTTATATTTTTTACATATTGTGATTTAAAATATGCTTTACTATTATTGTATATTAATATATTTCTACACATAGGTATAGGGCATGGGGTTACTCATCAGGTAAACCATGTGTCAGTCTAGTGTTGACCAATTCTTAGTCGTGTCAACATTACTGAAAAACCTGCGGCAATTCTGATAGGGGATGATGGCCAGGTCTACAGTTTCTTTATTTCTCTTAATTTATTGTTAAGACTGCTTTCCTCCAGTTATTTTGCCATTTCTTCTTAATTTTACTGGTATCTAGTATAATCTTTCTAATGGTAATAATTTCTGATTATTTTTTTGTTCTAGCCTCTTTTGCATAGGTGTCAGTTTTTCATTGCCTTCTAAGGGCTAGGTGAGATGGTATCCAAATAGAGTAACAGATATCTTTTGCATTTTCATTTCATGTAATGTATGTCTAATTTCATTTATAATTTGATTTTTTGGAGTATAAGAGTTTATTGCATTTATTGAACTTAGTGAATCAAGCTAAAGATGGTTACTTCATTAAACTGGTTTTCATATATAGTTGTTAATGCTGTTTTATTGCTAGTAATTCAGCAGTGAACACTGATGCTTTGTTATGTAAAGAGGCTTGGCTTTTTATATTGTTTCCGTAAACATGAGTCCAACTCCCATATCATCTTTGGAACCATCAGTATATAAATGATTTATTACTGTGTACCCTTGATATGTTCCAGAGCATACAGTTTCATAGTAGAATGTTAAATAATTTATTAATTGGTATTGTACATAGTTTGTTACATATCTTAGGAGCCTTTTATCATCCATGGAGGCATTATTTTGTTAAAATTGTAAAAATCCTAATATTATAAAGATCATTGTTAATAAATAATCTATTTCTAATAGGAATCTTATGGTAATTTTGTATTCCAGAAACAATCTGGTTTTTAAATAAATCTTTGGTTTTTGCTGGACTATTTATAATTTTTAAACCTCTGCACATCGTTGTTATTTTGAACTTATAAGATAGTGGCATTTCTCCACTTTCTACAATCAAGGGATTGGACTGGTGATGATTTGAATGCTCCGGTGGCTAACCGAATCCCAAGGTGATGTACTGGATCTAGCATTTTGAGAATAGTCAGAACTAGCAGAACTATAAATTGGACTGCCATATTCTAAATTTGGTAGAACTGTAGCCTTATAAAGTTTTCAATAAATATCTCTGTCAGCACCCCATGAAGTGTGAGCTAATTTTTTAATACATTTAAAGATTTTAAGGCCTTGCAGTATTTCTTTGTATTGCGTTGCACCACATATGAATGACCGTGTCTGTAGACTTTCACTTGATAGTAACACAGGGGACTGGTAAGTTAGGTTGAAATTGTCTATTAATATTTTCTTAATTTTCAGGAGGGGGTAAGTATTCACCTGGGCATGGTTTTCATAAGTTTTATTACACAAAACTAATTCACACGGCCAGCCACACTGGACTTAGAAATTTCTTGATGTTAAGAGATGAGTGACACAATCCTACCCAATTTGGTTTTCAAGTAACTCTGGCTAAAAATTGATCAGAATGAACTCTGGACCTATGGTGAATAAAACTCCGCCTCTTTGAGGACGTCTACTTTACTCTTAATGGTTCAATCTTAACTCCCACTTTTGGCAAAAGGACAAATCAGGTCAATTTTGCTGACCTTTTCCTTCATAACCTATCCTCTAACTCCTCCTTCCTTTTCCCACATCTTGGAGGTTTGTTATGGTTAGTCTTCAATTTACTTGGTCCCATGACTCATCATTTTAAACTATCAACATCGTGTCTCTCTCTCTCTCTCTCTCTTTCATAATCCTGATCAGTGAATCTCATACTTATTCACTGCATAACATATTCATATACATATACATATATATATACATGATACATACATACATGCATATATATATATATATATATATATATATATATATATATATATATATATATATATGTACCATTTTTGTGTGTGTGTGTGTGTGTGTGTGTGTGTGTGTGTGTGTGTGTGTGTGTTCATGTGTTTGCATAGTTACGCAGATGTGAGTACACGTACATGGAAAGTGATAGAAAAATAAATAACAAAGGCAATTTAAGTTCCTCTGATTAGAAATTACACAGGAAAATGCAATGAAATGGAAGGAAAATTGTTTCAAAATGTAAAAAAAACTATATATTTGTAATCATAATTGCATCATATACATGCAGATTCATAAAAATGTTCAGTTTTAGGGAAATTGATTATGGAATTAAATACAAATTTTATATTTATCTTTCATTTCTATTTGCTGAGTCCCTTGTGACAGACAAGCACAAAAAATTCTTCGATTAATGACCATAACGGTCGCCTGCTTTTTAGTTACAAGCAAAATTCATTTGATGGGGGGTCGAAAATGAATGTGTGCATAGTATATTAGAGCACTGGAGGAGTATGTCATTAATAATGATATTTTGTGCCATCCATCAATCTCGCTTCATAATTCTTCGTTAAAGCATGTAATTTATATTGTGGGCATAGACAGGCAACGCAGATATGAATTCTTAGAAAATGTTTGCACCACAGTTTTCACCATGTAATATTTTAGCTAGCTGTTTTAATGGAGAAATTTTTTGTTTTTAAATTCATTTACATACAGGCGTACTCTCTCTCTCTCTCTCTCTCTCTCTCTCTCTCTCATCTCTCTCTCTTCTCTCTCTCTCTCTCTATATATATATATATATATATATATATATATATATATATATATATATATATATATATATATATATATATATATATATATATATAGCCTATATATATATATTATATATAGAGAAAGGAGAAAGATTTTTTATATATATATATATATATATATATATATATATATAAATATATATATATATATAAATATATATATATATATATATATATAGCCAGTAATACTATTCGATGGAGATTATGGAATATTTGTCCTCTGTGTTGATAGGTTTTGAGTATGCTTGTACGAGCAAGAACTCCTTATGGTGGAACAATACTGTACTCTAACAGCAAAAATGTTGGTTGTCTTTCGAAAACTTTCTTTCGTCTGGAAAGTGGTTTGATTTAATTTATAATTTTATGTATGTCTTTAGGTTTTATTTTCATGATTCTTTTTATTTTGTATAGACCAAGTTGTTTTATTATGTTTACAGAGACTGCACATTCACATATGTCCTAGTAATAAGTGTTCGCCTTGAGAACGAGTAGAGTAGGAATCGGACTATATTCGTCTGATTCTTATACACTTATCATTAGTCGATGTATCGTATAGCTCCATTTTTAGCTGAAATGAAACCGTTTCCTTTACAGGAAATAACACACTTGCATTTAAGTTCTAATGACAAAGATCATATGAAGACCAGTTCGAGTGGAATGAGTCTCTATTCTCGCCTTCAACTTCTCCAATGCGATTCTATTCTCTAATTAATCTCTGGTAAAACGTGCCGACCCTCCAGCCGATAAAATCGTCTCTTCAAACTCTGATTAATCTTCAGTGCTAATGCAAGGGATTCCTTCTCCCGTCCATGGAGACACAGGCATTCCTTAATTAATTAAAGGACAAGGTTCAACTCGAAGTCTTCTTCTATAAAACGGTGGACAGAACTACACTTGTAAAGAATTATTAAAGATCTGAAAAGAAAAGATACATAGATAAAGTAAGTAAGCTAACTTTCGTGAAAAATACACTTCATAGATGAATTTCGGAGGCTTCATAGAATTAATTTCTTTTATTTCTTTTTTTTTATTTAAATGGTTCAAATGCAATTTATCTTTAAATAAAATATTTTTATATCTGTACATTACTCAGACATAGAGAGACATTGATTAACGAGATATTTTACACTCGTCTAAGTGCAATTGCATGTACTGCCTATATGGTCATGAACATGCATCCAAAAAACACGTGTATTTATAAACATGCTTTGATGTACCTACGTAAGTAGGCATGCTGTGGAAAGTATCATTGAACACTTTTCCAAACTTATAATAAGCTTCTGAAATTCAGAAGAAAAAAATGCTTTGTTCTGGGACATTTTAACAAAAGAGTTGCCGTTAGTTCACCATTTTAATAATCCAACTAAATTTAACGTGCCGTTGGTTTTCATTTCAGAAAGAACAGGTATAGACTAACAATACTCTGATAATGGTGTGTTCTAAATGGAACATCAAAATACTTAGTCGTGCCATTCGCACTGCAGTAAGTGACTCATTGGAAGCTAAGATTGTGCTGTGACTGAAGAGTTTTTCTTTTCATACTTAGTCATGCCATTTGCACTGCAGTAAGTGAATCATTGGAAGCTAAGGTTGTGCTGTGACTGAAGAGTTTTTCTTTTCATACTTAGTCATGCCATTCACACTGCAGTAAGTGAATCATTGGAAGCTAAGGTTGTGCTGTGACTGAAGAGTTTTTCTTTTCATACTTAGCCATGCCATTCGCACTGCAGTAAGTGAATCATTGGATGCTAAGATTGTACTGTGACTGAAAAATTTTTCTTTTCATACTTAGTCATGCCATTCGCACTGCAGTAAGTGAATCATTGGAAGCTAAGATTGTGCGGTGACTGAAGAGTTTTTCTTTTCAGATCTTTAACAACTATTTTACCAGCGTAGTTCTGTCCACCGTTTTGTAGAAGATTTCGAGTTGAACCTCGTCCTATAATTAAATAAGAAATTCCTGCCTTCATGCACCGGAGAAAGGAATTCCATGCATTAATGCTGAAGCTTAATCAAATTGTAAAGCGGCTATTGTATGGGAAATTTCACTTGGTGGGTCTTACACCTTTCTCAGGTATGGAAGAGAGAATCGCATCGCAATGGAAAGGCTGAGACCGTTAACAGAGACTTATTCCCCTCATATTAATCTTAATTTGATCTCTGTTTATTAGAACTTCAACACGAAGTTATATCCTCAAGCCATTGGCTATTTTGTTTGTTCGGTGAAAGATGATTAAGAAAAAATGATTCTCATTAAGGCTATAGGGGTGATTTGTTTACGCGGTCTGTTTGGCATAAAAAGAGCTGAACAGGTGAAACAGTGGAGGTGCTCAGAAAGGTAGGGAAGGTGAAAGGGTGGATCCGAGTGTTTTGAGATGGTTTGGTCATATGTAAAGAATGGAGGCAATAGGCAGGATAATTGTCTACGAACTTGCACAAATGAGGTGAAGGTATTCGACTCCCTATTAATGAGACTTCTGTTTAGGGGCACGCAAAACCTAATGTTGTGAAAATGATCTGCACAGGGCCCTCATCCAAGGCTCAGCTAGTAAGGTATGAAGGTGGCTGTGAATGCTGTTTTCTTTTCTCGTGATTTGGTTACAAGGAAAAGATTTTTTTACTCCATACTATTTTTTTTTCTTTTCAATGTACTTTTAAAAGTATAAGAACGGTAATTTATTCAGGAAATGAAAGAAAATACAGGATTCTTTTTATACCATTTTGTATTTAAAATAAACTCATGAAAAAGTTCTTTATAGCAAACCTAAATAATCCTTATGCCAACGAATGATAAGGTAATGCAACTGGTTTACAGACCTTCCACTATGTCCTCGCAGCAGAGATGAAGTTCTTACAAAAGAGGTAAAACTCCTTTAATGTCGGAGGAAGGAAGAGCCTTGCGAAAGTTAGTCGGGCGGAGGCGGTAGTTTCAGCCAGCATCCGAAACGTGCGCGATGCCCAAGACCCACTTACTGTATAAGAGGGTCTTGGTGATGCTAAACTTCGATGTGCCGAGAACGTGGTCTCTTCGGTGACACTCTGTTTGCTATGCTGTTGTTTGTTGCTGCAGTTTTTTTGTGCGGGGCACTATGATTTTTGGCTATGATAACAAACATGGCTATAGCAGAAATTTGAGAATCATTACAGTTTAGAGTTTTCTTGCTTTCAGGTCACAAGAAAAGTGGTTTATGAGCTACATAAATTGGTCAAAATCAAAGCGTACATGTATTATTTATATTTATACGTATTTGCTGAGATTAAATAGCTTACCTTTTATGCATATACAATATATATATATATATATATATATATATATATATATATATATATATATATATATATATATATATATATATATATATATATATATATATATATATATATATATATATATATATAATTATTATCACTTTTGTACGTGATTCACTTATCACACATTACCACAGGTGAAAAATAAGAAACGGGGTGTAGGTCCTGACCGGTTTCGACTTTATTTCCAAGCCATTGACGAAGGACTGATACAGAGTATGAGAAGTCACAAATATATTTAGTTTATATATCAGGCCAAATGCTAATATCACGAATAATGTGGACCTGATAAATAAACTAAATAGTGTAGAGATTAATAGTGAATCCAGGCTTGTAAGTTTTGAAGTAGTATCACTATTCACAAAGGTGCCAATAGATGATGTGATGGCGTTTTATCTGAATTGTTAGAGAACACACAGCTGGATATCCCATTTTCTAAAAGTGCTTTAATTGAACTGATTAAATTATGTGTAAAAGATTGTAAATTTGAATTTAATGGTAAATTTTACTCTCAAAATTTTGTATGGCAATGGAAACCCTCTATCCGCAGTGTTAAGTAACTTATATATGGAATTTTTTAAAGAAGATATTAAACAACATAATCCCACGTAATGTAACATGGTTTAGGTATGTTGACGACATAATTTGTGTATGATCAGGGAACCAAGATGTAAATAACTTTTTTGCCAAGTTAAATCAATTAGTACCATCAATTAAATTCACGATGGAAATGGAAAATGATGGGTGCTTACCGTTTTTGGATGTCCTCATACGAAGAAATAGTAGTGGGTTTAAATATAGTGTGTATAGAAAACCCACTAATATTTCTTCCTATGTGCATTTCTATTCTGGACAAAGCAATAAGGTTAAAAAGTCAGTGTTTTCATCTATGTTTTTAAGAGCATTACGGGTATGTAACCCTGAATATATTGATGATGAAATAGATAAGATTAGGAATGCAGGCAAGAAATTGAAATATCCTGATAGTGTATTAAACAGTGCATTTGAAGCGGCAAAAAAGACTATGTATCAACACCAGAAAGAACCTTACAACACAAAAAATTTGCTTGCTCTATCTTATAATAATAATATGAAAGATATCCCTCATCTTCTTAAGAATTTTGGTGTTAATGTCGCATTTAAAAACAATAAAGCAATAAAAAATGTACTTATCAAGAACTCCCTTGACAATCCTAAAGGGTGTGTATATAAAATTCCGTGTAAGTCTTGTGACAACTTTTATATTGGCCAAACCGGGAAAGCACTGGAAAAAAGAATTGAACAGCATAAGAAATGTGTGAGATATGCACAAGGGAACAGTGGTATATTTGTACATGTTAGTGAGAACAATCATGCTATCAACTGGGAAGGGGCAAAAGGATTGTATATTCTAATAATGCACTGAAAGGAACATCATTGAATCTAGCTTTATAAAAGAAAGTTACAACCATAATATGAATATAAGTCAAGGGATGTATAAACTTGATCCTTTAATATCAAAAAGAAATTTGTAAATTGTTTAAACTTTAAGGTAGGCAGTAGAGATTTATGAAAATAGGATTATCATATTTGTAAACACAGTACGAGGGTAGGAATGTTAATGAGTTTCCAAACTCCGCCTCCGTGACACCTGTCAGGTGTGGATCTGAGGTGGCGTATGGTCTGTTTATCAGCAATGTCCCCTGAGAGTATATTGTGATTTTTAGCCAAATGAGTTTTAAAGGCCACTCCTACCTCGACACCGGCCTGAGCGAGGATATGTAGTCTCTAACGGTTGTGTACGTTCGTCAGTACTGTTCTTGTAGTATATATATTTGTGACCTCTCATACTCTGTATCAGTCCTTCGTCAATGGCTTGGAAATAAAGTCGAAACCGGTCAGGACCTACACCCGTTTCTTATTTTTCACCTGTGTAATGTGTATATATATATATATATATATATATATATATATATATATATATATATATATATATATATATATATATATATATATATATATATATATATATATATATAAATAAATATATGTGTGTGTGTGTATGTATATATATATATATATATATATATATATATATATATGTGTGTGTGTGTGTGTGTGTGTGTGTGTGTGTGTGTGTGTGTGTGTGTTGGCGTGTGTGTGTGTACAGGAGAGATAAGAGCCAAAAAATTGATCTTATTGTCTGCATGTTGGAATATCAGAAACACAGAATCCCTCATTAATGCGAGATTTTACGAACTGATTTATATTTTCACCTATTTCGTTTTCAGTTCTTTAACTAATTCTAATTACAGATCTCTTCATCCTGTATTTCTTGTTATCTTCTGTAACGTCTTTCACATGAACGCCATATTCTTTGGAAACCTGAATTTCAGGTCAATGGCCCCTATAGATTTGTTCCGTATGAATAGGGTTTATCCTCTGAATAATTCCGATAAGAAAAATGATGACCAAGTCATCAGAGTAGGCAAAATGCCAGACAGCTGGCCACACGAAGTTTCATACAACCCATTGTTTGGGCAAACGATTGTTAATATTATTATGAGACAAATCCGTGATGGGACCATTTCCATTTGTGCCACATTCAAATGACCATAATTTATTATGGCCGAAGACCTTATTGAAACAATGGCAATGTAAGTTGCTGCTTCACTGGTTCTCGCTTGACCCCAAATGCTGGATATATTGAGAATTCTTGTTGATCATCTTCATTTTCATGCAACTCCTGCAATGGATGGTAAAATAGACTAAATTCCATCCATAAATAGGAAGAGAACATGAAAATGAGGTTCAACAGGCATTTTGTACTGTCATTAGATTTACGTCTTCTGGATGTTAGTTATGCTTTTGAGCTCCTTATTTAAATGCTGATTAATCCTTTCCCTCAATGAAGTAAAAAAAAAAAACAAAAATCACATTTATATTAAAGGATATCTTGTGATCATTATGGTTATTTAAATATTAGTAAAATACCTATGAAGCATTTTTCAACATTTTTAATAGCTTCTGCTCGGGAGTATAAAAGTCTTAAAAATTCAGGTTTGATATTTTTTTAACGTTTACTCGGCATAATTGTAGTCCCTAATATTATCTTACGCATTAGTTTCAGAAATGAATTTAAATATCTAATGAGACTTACCAGGAACGGAAATGAGGCTGATCCTTCGTATGCTGTAAATCTTCAGGAATTCAGACGCATCCTTCCCATTGTACTTCCAAATTATATTTGAGAGATTCATAATGAGAACTTCTTTCTTCCAAGGACGGAAGGAAGGGAAATTACCTAGAGTGTTTGCATGTGTGTGTGTGCGTATGCGTGTGTTGTGAGGATGTGGTTTTATTTTCAATGCTCAAGTAACTCCAAACGTAACTTCACAATTTCACAAGGGGAAATTTGCATTATCATAATTCCTGAAATTCTGCTGGATTGCTGAAGTGTAACTCCTCCTCGGTCAATTGCTTAAATTTCCTGAATATTCCCTGGTAATTTTTTTTTCTTGTTTCTCATGTTCTAAACAACTGCTGTTTTGTTAGTAAACATCATAACAGCTCTTTGAGTAACGATTCTAAACCTCAAGGAGAGAGAGATAACCATTCTAGTCTCAGACGGATTCAAAGGGTTTTGAATCGTCGGAAGAAATCCAGAGGAGCCTAAAATCGGCGTTTTTGCACGCGGAGAATCTCAAGGAGATTTCGTTGAACGTCATTTTCCTTTCGTAGTTTCCTGCTTAATGGAAAGACAGTCAGTGTATGGAGAGGTCTCTTCAGTAAGGCTGAAATAGATGTTTACCTTTTGCAGCAAAATTTGCTACAAAGAAAATTATGCGTCTTTTTTATAAGCAAGTCGTACAATCTCATGCATCGTGACACGCTCTCTCTCTCTCTCTCTCTCTCTCTCTCTCTCTCTCTCTCTCTCTCTCTCTCTGTCTCTCTCTCTCTCTCTCTCTCTGTGCTTATCTTTCATGATATGTTTTACTGAAAACTAGTGTTTAGACTTGCGCAGTAAATCTTTACTTTAAAATGCAGTAACGTAATGTAAAGTTTGTTTTCTGCATGAAATTGACAGTTCAAAATAAAATATGAAACACGAAATAAGATAAGCAAAAAATACATATTTGTATCTGTTTATGCCCATTTGTGTTTGTATTCCCCTATGAAATGCATGTAGTTTTGTACATCATAGCACAGAACTTCAACGTCCTTCAACGTCCTTTTAGGCAGTGGTTAAAAAAAAAAAAAAACCATTCTAGTATGGGGCTCTTTTATGATATTGCCTTTTTATACCTACTCATATAGGCCACCCTCTTGATGACTGGCGCTAGTGTACGGGGATCCATAGATCGAATCAGTTCTGTGTTCTATACAGAAGAGGGAATCAAGCGAAGAACCTGTAGGAACTGTGAAAACATTTTGGAGTTGAAAAGACGCGAGGGAGTAACGTCCTTTTAAGGGATCAAGTGGATGCTTTATCCCTTGAAAATAACGCTACTGTTTCTTATCTCAAAAGCTTTTAAGACACGGGTTCCTTTTTACAAAAAAAAAAAAAAAGGACATATAGGCTTTTCCCCTTGTATGCAAAAGGGAATTCATTTTACTAAGGGAACCTGCGTTTTATCATCCTGATGAATATAAGAATCATGTGTTTATGAAATCTATTCACATTCTCTTTACCTGAAACTAAAATAAATTTTCCTAGTCGTAAAAGGAATTTAATAGGTTGCTTCCTCATTCATTACTCATATTTTCATTATTCAAGTGCATTAAGGATTGTGTATAACTCCTAAGGAAGGGATAACCTACCTCTAGGGAAAGGTAAGACAAGGTATGGTAAGTTACATTGGTAGACTTATGGCCATTTTAATGTACATTTATCCAGTTATTTTTATTTTTATGACAGTTACATTTATCAAAACACCATCCTGCCCTCAACATCACCTGAACGAAAGAGGAAAAGTGGGCAGCATATAAATGATTTTCTCACATTTCCTCTTATTTAGAGAAATAAAATGTAACAAAATCTAAGCATTGGAAGTTGAGTAGAATGAAATAATAAGAATTTAAAAATTACACGTGAATAAGAATCAAGGATTCGAATGTCAACACCGGTGATTTATATTTGATTTGGCTGAGACTTTTAAGGAAAAGCTCATCCTAATCTATTCTTTGCAGCAAGACAATAAATCTGAAAGGGTGTTACCAAGAAATATGTTCCGGACCTTTGGTTGGCTTCCTTTTCCTCTCATTATAATTTATAAAATTATGGTATTCAAAACATGACGTTTTATTAAGTTATTGAGGGATGGTTATAAATGAAGTTTTTGATTAACCCTTTCGTTTACCGATGTCGTATATGAACGTCATCCAAATTTAAGTTTTTAGCTTACTAATGACGTATCTAAACGTCAAAAAAAAAAAAAGATTGCACAAGCCAGCAGATAAGATGAGGATCATATTCGGCGAGTGTTCCTGGTACTTTTTATATATATGCAACATGTGTGTTATCTATTTTGTATAGTTTTAGGTTTTTATTCTGCAATTCATTCTTTTTCTGCAAGAGAGAGAGAGAGAGAGAGAGAGAGAGAGAGAGAGAGAGAGAGAGAGAGAGAGAGAGAGAGAGAGAGAGAGAGAGAGAGAGAGAGAGAGATATTTTTATATATATGTAACAAGCATATTTATTTGCTTTACATAGTTTTAGATTTTAATTCTATAATTACATTACTTATCTTTTTTTTTTTATGAGCACGCACAAGAGAAAGAGAGAGAGAGAGAGAGAGAGAGAGAGAGAGAGATTTTTGATAAATATGTAAAATGTATGTTTATTTGTTTTGTATCGCTTTAGATTTTTATTCTATAATTACATTATTTCTCTTCTTTTTTTTTGAGAGAGAGAGAGAGGAACAAAAACTTGACTGAATGCTACTTGTTTTACGGAAAATTTGATGTTACATGTCATTCCTTTTTTCATATATTTCTTTGCGTAATTACAGCTTTTGCATTGAAAACCCTACGTAATTGATCTGATATATTATGGATTTACAACGATGACACTATCAAAAATATTTTTATGGGCAAATTCTTTTTTGGGGAAAGTGCAAAATTTTCTTGTATCACGTATTTCTACTAATTATTTCACCTACGTAATTTATTTTGGAGGAATTTTTATGCCATTATATAGAGCAATCATGCAGCTACAAAATGAACCAAAATTAAGCAGTCTACCTTTAAAACTGTCAGTTATGCGTCTTTGGCCAAAAAAAAAAAAGGAACAAACATTTTTTGTGAGTATTTCGTGGGTGACTGCCACTTTTCTTACGGAAAACACGACGCTACTTTGTCAGTCATGTTTACATATTTTCCTTGCTATAATTACAGATTTTTACATTGTATTACCTAAGGAATTTACATGGGTGTGCTAAAGAAAAAAATACGACTTTATCGCAATTACCTTTTTTGTAATGTTTCTGGGGGAAAAGTGCAAAATTTTCTCGAATCTCGTAATTTCTACTCATGATTTTACCTACATAATAGTTATTTTGAGGGATTTTTTTATAAAATAAGTAATCAGCTGCAAAATGAAATACAATTGAGCGGTCTACCTTGAAAACTGTAGGAGATAAGCGTCTTTGAACAAACAAAGGTATAAACATTTTTACTCTTACCGCTAGAGTCACTGCCACCGTCACCAGACGTAATTGTCGTAAGAGTCATAAGCAAAAGGGTTAAAAAAAACATACTGCTGTGCATATCAGGGCTGTGTATAACAGATTTTCTTTCGTCAATAAAATCTTTACAAAGCATCGGATATGGATCGTATTTTGGAAATAGCTATTTGAAGCCACATCCTAATAGGCAAAAATATGCAATGATGGCTAATGTGGAAAACTAAGGCACTTGTCAGAGTAAATCAACGAAATTTAAAGGAAGCACCCAGAGACAGGCTAGTTGTGACGTAAACCATGACATCAGACGTATAGCAGGGTTCCCAGCAGTGTGATAATGGTCGTAGAAACACAAATACTTGACCCTCTTGGACAATAAGCAATACCTTGAGTAGGATATGCGATAATTATCGAAATTTTATTTTCTCTGCTTCCATCGGAAATTCTTCACTTATGGTCTGCTCAAAGCGCAAGACCCTGATTCACAAAAGTCTGGCTTAATTTTAAACAAACAACAACATAATCTTTTACATAATTTTATATTACAATATTTGTTTTTTTTTATTTCATATTTCCTTCAGTTTCAATAAGTTCAGTATAATCTATGGGTTAGTGGATTATAAAATTTGGGGCATAGTCCAAGCACCTGAGTTACGAGTATCATCCAATGCTACAATGTAGTTATGATTAAAATATTTATATATATATATATATATATATATATATATATATATATATATATATATATATATATATAATAAACGATGTAAATGAAGTAATCAAAATAACTGAAAATTAAAAGAATGAGCAACTTGAAATCCATAAAAAAAAAAATAAACAGATAAAACCGGGAATACATAGACTTGCTGATAACCACTCAACAACCCTACAACAAACATTAGTGCGAGTTTCAAGTAAATGAATCAAGTGTATAGAAAGAAGAAAACTGACACAGAGGCACACAAATAAAACAATGAAGGGGGAGTACTGTTCTGTACCAAGCACTGTGGAATTAATATGGGATTGATCATGCATTAAGGAAGTTATGTTACATTCATTTAGCAGGACTAAGCAGGTAGACGTGAACCGGAACTTTTAAGACTGTGAAGCAACAGAAACTCCAGGGTAACAATGGTTCTCACAGAGAGTGTTACTGTAAGACTTGGTACAGATTTCAAGTTAAAGGAAACGTGAATTGCGTCATGGAACTCTATTACACAATTAATATTCTCATTTGATGCTCATTCCCTTATTGTATTCTACTTAGAGACATAACTCATCGAAAAGATGAGAGAGAGAGAGAGAGAGAGAGAGAGAGAGAGAGAGAGAGAGAGAGAGAGAGAGATGCTTGAGTGTGTGAAACAATATAAGAATTCCATTTTACGCTACTCTAGAGACAGTTAGGGTATTATATATCCCTCTTGCTTGGAACACCTGTTAAGCCCTATGGTATAGGGCTATAGAGCTTATACTGCCTTCACAGATACGAGTTACCTGTGGTTAACGAGTCTTTGGACCAATCACCAGTTTCGGAAGAAGAGAAACAAACCACTTATCTTGAATGAACCGCTGTGTTTCATGGCATGGCAGATGGACGTCACCCCAAAAGAACAGATAATAAATGTTATTCAACACCATTTTGATAAATATGATACTATACAGTGGCCCGAGACACGTTATATCGGTTGCTTCCGGAAAATACTGAACTAAAACGGAGAGTCTTACATCGTGCTGTTGATAAAATGTTGTCCAGTATGTATGATTGGCTGCAGCAGCAAGAAGCAGACGGTCTGCCTAGATTCGTTGCTTGGGACTTGCGAGAGCTGCCCTGTATGGAACTTAAAAATATTATTGGGTTCAAACTGATTAAAAGAACCGATGCCCTCACGCATGACATATCTGAAATGAAAGAACACCAAAATGTTATCTCTACACAAGTATCAGAGATGACATCGGCACTGGTAAGATTACAATCTCAAGTTAAAATATTAACCGCAGAATGTGGTCCAAGCTACCGTGATAAGGTACGTGATGGTCTAACCTTAGTAGGACGCCACCTGCTCTTTCAATGCAGCAGTCATATTGGACATTAGAAGTACCCCAAACGTTTTCTCGTGGGGGAAATTTTAATCAGGCTGATGCTATATGCAACGGACTGAGTAGCGGTGACACTGACCGAACTCTGCAATCATCGATCAAGAGACTGATAACTGAGGCCCGAAATGGGTTTACCAAATCAGCGGATGACAGTGGCAGTGATGATACGGAGAGAAGGGTTGGGCGCTTCATGAAGAACAGGTAAGGTTTTCTCTGAACACTCTCAAAGAACGGCAGGAAAAATAGTGGAGTTGAAAAATTAAATAGGGCTCCGTTAGTTCGGGAAACCAGGAAGGGGACTGCTTTAAAGACCATCCCACCACCACTGCGTAAGTATTTGTCACGAATCTATCTTCAGATACAACTCCAGAAGTAATGAAGTCTTATGTCAGCGATCTTTTTCCAAATGCTGAAATTACCATGGACAAGAATACCCCTCGAAATCCTTCAAGTAAGAAGGTTTCCTTCGCCGTCGGATGCCCTGCGGAGCATTATGATGCCTTGCTTAGTGCTGACTCGTGGCAAGAGGAGGTGAGGGTCCGGCCTTTTTACCCAGCTCGAACTTCCGGCTGTAAGCACCAGCAGCCACCAGAACCAGAAGAGCGGCAACAGCATAGAGAAGCGATTACTAAACTCTGTTATGATCAGGAACTGACTGCAAATGATATATGTGAATATATGATGTATTTTTACCTTTTTTCTAATGTTTATGGATACCCTAAAAATTACAAACTTCAATTGCCATTGAGTACATCAGAGCCGCATTTTCAATATCTTCAATGAAAGATGATGTGGAACTGCTGAGAGGCCGACCAAATGGAGGATTATCTTTCCTTTGGCATAAGTCTTTGTCCCCCTTTATCGAAATTGTAGAATATGATGATGATAGGAATTTGGGGTTGTACCTTGAGCTGGAAAATACTTCCATTTTGCTCGTTAATGTATATATGCCTACTAATAAAAATGAAAATGTTGACATATTTTTGAAGAAGATAGGCAAAATATTCATGATATGGCAATGGCTGACATTTGTATTCTGCTCACGTTAATCTTGGTTCTTTGTCTAGAACGTGGATTGACCACTGCATTTTAATCGAGGGACTCCTCCAATCTGCAGTTAATTGCCATATTGAGTATGATTGCATACAGTCTGATCATTTACCACTTACCACGACTCTCTATGTTGATCAAATTCCTAAGTACTCTGCTGACAGTAAACGAAGTTTGGAGATGATTAACTGGGATTTTGGTAATAAAGTTCTGAAGGAAATGTTTTTTAGTCTTTTGAAGGCGAGGCTCTCTAATGTTAAAATTGGCATGCACGTTCTCTTTTGTTCTAATCAGTGCTGTCATTCCGCTGATCATAAACTCTATGTACAAGACAGATATGATGAACTGTGTACTACTATAGTGGCCACTGGAAAAGAAGTATTCGGCACTAGAAGAAAGAGGCACAAAACTGTGCCTGGCTGGTCGGATTTCGTTCTTGAGGCCCATGACTTTGCTCGAGACGCATTCCTTTCCTGGAGGATGAATGAGTCTCCGAGAGAAGGGCCCTGGGCACTGCATGTGCGACAGGCTCGTTCTAGGTTTAAACTAGCGCTTAAATGGTGTCGTGAGCATGAGGAGCAATTAAGAGCGAGAGCACTTGGTCAGAGTCTAGTCTGTAAGAGTATGAAACGTTTTTGGTCAACCGTTAAATTACTGACTAAAAAGAAATGCACTAATGCCCCCCATAAAATAGAGGAGGCTGTAGGTTCTAAACAAATATTCCTATTGTGGAAAAGGCATTTTCAGTCTGTTTTGAATATCGTTCAAGATAGCATTAATAGGAATACTGTAGAAAGAAAACTTGCACTAAGTGATGGCAACTTTAAATATATTACTCTTGATATGGTGAAGAAAGCTGCTCATTCTTTGTCCATCAATAAAGCAGTGGGCTCTGACTGTATCCCTGGGGAAGTCTTAAGTATGCTCAAGACTATTTCCTCCTGTTGATATGCCTATTTTTTAATTCATTCTTTATACATTCGTTTTTATATATAAGTGAGTATCAGTTTGGGTTTAAACCAAATCTAGGCACAGAAATATGTGTTTATGCTTTAAAAAATTTTATCAGTTATTACCGCGTACAAAATACGCCTGTATCTTTATGCTTTTTAGATGCCAACGCAGCATTGGATCGGGTGAACTATTGGAAGCTGTTTGATAAACTGTTGTGCCGAAAAGTACCGAAACATTATGTCCAGTTACTCGCCTATTGGTTTAACTTTCAAAATTTTGTTGATCAATGGGATGACCAGTTTTCTAGCTCCTTCGGTAGCAGTAACGGCTTGAGACAGGGAGGCATTCTGACACCCTACCTTTTTAGCATTTATGTAGACGACCTGAATATTTGACTGGCTGGTTCCGGAATAGGATGTCACATCAGTGACTTTGCTTTTAATAATTTTAGCTATGTGGATGATCTAGTTATTCTCGCTCCCACTGCTAGGGCACTTCGATAACTTCTGAAGATTTGTGAAGACTGCCATAGAACATAATATATTATACAACACCAGCAAAACTGTGTGCATGTTGATTCCTTCATATAACAAAAGTCAGGAATACCCATGGATTTCATTGCAGAGTGACTTATAATTTGTAAATTCATTCTCGTATCTGGGCCACATAATTACTAGTAACAATAAAAGTATGAAGATATTGAACAACAGCGTCGGAAGTTCTGTGTGCGAAGGAATATGCTTATAAGAAAATTTAATTTCTGAGATGATGAAACTAAAGTTCAATTATTCAAAACTTTTTGTACGACAATCTATTGTTCTTCACTATGGTATCCCTTCACGCAAGAAACTTTAGGAAGACTAAGAGCGTGTCATGATATAATAAGGGGGCTCATGGGGGTCGCCCGAAGTAATACAGTAGTGCTTCACATGTCTTTGTGACACTGGGTTTGCCCTGCCCTCATGTTATCCGGCGCCACGCACTATTTAGTCTAAAACAGAGACTGGAGAAATCAATGTTCTGATACGATTGCTAAAAGAAAGTGATGCCTCTTTATTATTTACATTACAGGATGAATGACACAGAACAATCTACTGACATAAAACTGCTTTTTATGTTCTATGTTTGGAATGATTCGTGCATTATGTTTATTATGTAGATAGAGAATAATTTAGTTGATATTGAGCTTATTTAAGCTTTCTTTTTTGGTCTAGTTGCATGACCCTTTAGAGTTTTTTTCATTTATTTATTGGTAAGATACACATTTTGGTTGTGATAATAATTGCATTTTTTCTATAAATTTTTGTTTAATAATAAATCAAAATTGTAGCCTATTACGATCTCGCCTCTCGAGATCGACAGGTTCTTTAAAATAAACAAGCAATTGGGTTATAATGACTGACGAGAGGTGACAAACAAAGGAGGGAGGAGCAGAACAAAACGAAAAAGTTACCTTAAAATTAATCTATTTACAATAAAGTTATATACTGTACATATTTACAGATGAGTCAATTGGTTCAATTTATAAAATCCATATTTATAGCAAAAATCAAAGTAAACAATGAAACAGTTTGTTAAAGCAAAAAATCAGTAAACAAGAGTTTCAGTACAATACAAAAAAAACATTTGACATAAAATGGGGAACAAGAATTAGGCTTCATAAATTTAAATCAGTAAAAATAATGCGTCCAAAAATAAACAAATAATGACAGCAATAACAGGTAAAGCACAAATGACCATTACAACACTTAACATAATAAATACATCAAGCATGAACAAAACGGGATCATAAACAAAATCAATACAGCAGGGTTAAAGATAAAATCATGAAAAACAAAATCATATGAAAAATACAGTCGGCAAGGCAATAAATCACATGAAATACGAAAAGCCGGAGTTACATAAACATACACAGACGAAGCTGCAACACAGGAACACTGCAGGACAACAAAGACAGAGCCGATACGGCAACCATCTAGCCCTCAAACACAGTCCTCCAACTCCAGGCGCCCATGACAGAGTCGATACGACAACCATCATAGCCAAAAACAACCTCCGCTGCTCTGCTGACATCCTCCTCCAATAACGACCAAGACAGAGCCGACTCGGCAACCATCTCGTCCTCAAAAATTCTCCACTGCTGCTGACGGGACCTGACTCTCAGGTACGGATACCTGCTGCTGCTACCCCAACAGACTCGCTGCTGCCCTGGACCATCGGTCGTTCTGCCCTCCAGAACCTGGCTCGTTGCTGCTACGAACCTGACTGACGCTGTCAAGCACTCCACGACAGACGTCAACTCACCAGCACGAAAAACAAACAAAAGCAAAGGAGGCAACAATCCACCAAGGGAACAATCTACAAACGATTGTTCCTAACATAGCCTCTTGGCACCACTACTTATATTTCTAAATTTATTGTATGTGAATTCATATTCGAAATAAAGTATTATTATTATTATTATTATTATTATTATTATTATTATTATTATTATTATTATTATTATTATTATCGACATCTGAGTTTCATTCATAAAGTATGTGGGATGGGTGTTTAGTAAAGCCTTCAGAGCCTGCTAGATTTAGCTAAGTTTCCATTTAAATTTCTTTGATTTACTCTGCCAAGTGCTTTAATTATCAACATTAAACATCACTGCATATTTTTACCAATTACGCTGTGGGATCAAATAGCTATTTCCAAAATACGATACATATCCGATGCTTTGGTAAGATTTTATCGACGAAAATCAATTAGACACGACCCTGAAATGCACAGTAAGTTTGTTAAACTCCTTGATCCCGATTTATTCATTCAACACACGTTCCATATCTTCACTTTTGACAAAACGTATAATCACACGATATCCGATGAAAAATAGTGAATATTAAATTGTAAGCAAGGGAAAATTAAATACATATGAATGTTCGAAAAAAAGATAGGATATAATATTTGCCCTTTCCAGCTTAAATTTCCAAAATATTCCAAAAGAAACTTACAGCAGAATTGGACGGAAATTCCTGGAAATAACGCCATGTCTTTTACTTTCACGTTGACCTAAATTCTCTGACTGATGGCCTGAATGCATTTGGATTTTTCTTTTCCTTCTGAGAACATATAATAGCAAAAGCCACGATGAGAGAGAGAGAGAGAGAGAGAGAGAGAGAGAGAGAGAGAGAGAGAGAGAGAGAGAGAGAGAGAGAGAGAGAGAGAGAGAGTGCTTTTTACCCTTTTTCGTTCCCACTTATTTCTCCTTAATAACTGTATATTATATATATATATATATATATATATATATATATATATATATATATATATATATATATATATATATATATATATATATATATATATATATATATATATATATATATATATATGTGTGTGTGTATGTGTGTATGTATGTATGTATATATATATATATATATATATATATATATAT
Organism: Macrobrachium rosenbergii; assembly: GCF_040412425.1. Lineage (NCBI taxonomy): Eukaryota > Metazoa > Arthropoda > Malacostraca > Decapoda > Palaemonidae > Macrobrachium > Macrobrachium rosenbergii. Next base: position 69,037,298 of record NC_089747.1, on the reverse strand, counting down.
ATATATATATATATATATATATATATATATATATATATTCACAAATGTCGCTTTTACGATAGTAATACTTAAAGACTCCTTTACAGAACGAAAAACGAAATTATCTGTAATTTTGACTAACAGCCAGGAAATTCTCTGGCTGTTTTTAATCACCTGTAAATAATTTCGCTTTATACGGCGAATTTAACCAACGTTACTTTCCATGATATCTGTACACTTCACGATCTTCTGGGTTTTTAAGATTAATACTGTGATTATATATTAATTAATATAATAAAAGAAACTACTGGCTCTTTTTCTGACTGAATATACTGTATATTTGTATTGTTTTAATCTTGTTTCTCTAGTGGATCATTGACCCTGTGTTTCCTGTCAACCTAGTTGCACTCTGCAAACCAACCTCAGCTTTTAATCCCATATTAAAGATCAAAACAGCTTTGTTTTTATGTACCTCCATCGGTATAGTGTTGATAAATGGGATTTTTTGACAGCTATAAAGATACCTGTGCACGCATTTGAACTTACTATATCTGTTATTTGTTGTTTACCAGTTCCCGTTACGACTGCTACTTCAAGTTTATGTGCGTTTTTTCATTAATAACTGGGGAGTGTTATATATAATAGGGGTGGTATTAAGCAAATAAAAAATATACAAGTGTAGCGAGGGCATGAGTAAGAGGCTGCGTCTAAAACTGACTTATTCAAACAACAAACAGACAGGTCAATAGCTCTCGTGAGCGGAAATGTAGTGACTAACACGAGGCAAACAAAACAGAGGTCAGAGTACAACCAACTGTTTGTTGGAGGATGGAAGACACACATAAGCCAATATACAAAACATGAATGAAGTTATAATACATATAGCTGGAATGCTGACATTGTAATGCTTGCGCTAAGAATGATACATTTAACATAACAATAATATGAACACGAATATATATACAAAGGATGCGTAACATCTGCTGTGTTTCTTGTACATGTGCACTTGGCATGCAGAGACCTCGTTGTAAGGAGAATAGCTGGCCAGGTGAGATGAACGGTGTGTGGGTCCATGTGGTACCCTACAGGACTCCCCTCCTTGGAGAGGCCTATGGTTGTAGGTCAATGTTTGGGAGGTATGCTGGCTTTAGGTGGTCGATGGAAACCCATGTAGTTCTGCCGTCCACTGTCATTTGGTAGGCTTTGTGGCTTCTCTGGATGACACGGTATGGTCCTGAGTAGGCTGGGGAGAGGAGAGGGGGCCTCTGTGTGTGTCTATCCGTATGAATGCATATTTTGCGTTCAGTACTTCGATGGGGATGTACACTTTTCTTGCCATGTGGTACACTGTTTGGGCTGACCATGTGTCTACTGTCTTTGTGAAGGCGTGCACCAAGGGTTGATGGTTCGTTTGTATGATGAACTGTCCTCCTTCTAGAATGTGGTGGAAGTGACAGATGGCTTTGTGGACTGCTAGGAGCTTCCTGTCAAATGTGGAGTACTTTTGTTCCACTGCCGTTAACTTCTTGCTGAAGAATGCCAGCGGCCGATGACCATCATCTGTTTCTTGCTCCAGTACCTTACCCATTGCCATGCTACTTGTGTCAGTTGTCAAAGTGAGGGACCTTTGTGGTGGAGGAAAGATTAATGTGGCTGCAGAGGTTATTGCTTGTTTTGCTGAAAGATATGCATTATCTTGAACTTCTGACCAATTTAATTTTTTTTTAGGTTTCCTTGTAGGCATGCATAGATAAGGCTCATGATTTTAGCCATATTTGGGATAAATCTATGATCATAGTTGATTAGTCCTGAAAATTCTTGTATTGCTTTAATTGTTGTTGGTTTTGGGAAGTCGGTAATTGCTTTTCATTTCTCTGGGAGGGGTTTAATACTGACTTGGATTATTTGATGTCCCAGGAATCCCACTGTTTTCTTTGCCCATTCACACTTGTCTTTCCTTACTAAGAGTCCATTTCCTTTGAGTATCTGCAGCACCCTCCTGACATCTTTAAGATATTGCTTGAGGATGGGGCTAAATATCAGGATGTCATTGATGTAGACCACGCAGAAGGGAAGGTCCCAGCAGCCCGTCCATAAGTCTTTGAAAGGTTGCCTCTATGTTCCGAAGGCTGAAACAGCTGTAGTTGGACAAGTAGGCGCGAAGGGGTGATGATCACAGTTTTTTCTATATCTTTCTTCAATACTGGAACTTTGAAGTATCCCATCAGCAGATCTATTTTGGTGAAGATCTTTGCTCTGTTCATTTGGTTGGTTATATCTGCTATGTTTGGCAATGGGTATCTATCTGGCTTCGCTTTGACGTTTAGCCGCAAGTAGTCTTTGCATGGGAGGCATGTTCCATCGGGTTTCGGTACCATGTGAAGGGGGATGCCCATGGGCTGGAGGCTTTTTGGCATATTCCTGCATTCTCCATTTCTCTGAACATTTGTTTGGCATAGGCGAGCTTCCCTGGGGCTAACCATCTGAAGAGTGCGTGGACTGAGGGACCTTCCATTTCTGTATAGAGCTGAATGTTGTGTTTTGCTGGTTTGGTTAAGTCGTGCTCCAGGCCGTCTTTGAAGACCTCTTGGTAGTCTAGTAGAACTCGGCATATTTCTGGCTGAGGGGAGCTGCTGAGATGGGGCTTGTTTGTCGTCTCTCCTGTTGCACTGACAATGTGGTGGTGGGTTGTTTACACAGCTGTTGAGATGATACTGGAGCTGTTTTTGGGATTGGTTGTTTTGAAGCTACGTCCAGTAGTAGGTCGTGTGCTTTTAAGAAATCTACTCGTAAAAGAGCTGCCTTCACATCTGCTGTGATGAAGGTCCAACTGTAGTCTTTTTCGTTGAATGACACATTCGTGTTTTCCTTCCCATACATCTTCAGTGGTGCTCTGCTGGCATTGGATACATGGAGGTTTGTGGGTGGGGCGGGGTAGAGTTGTTCTTGTGGGCTGGCAGGCACAAATGATTTGCATGCCCCAGCGTCCACAAGGAATTTTGTGTTTGATCTTTCATTCCAGATGTAGAAACACTTGGAGCCCTTTCATTTGTATCTGGAAAAAAGACAGCACTAAGCAGGCGCATCCTCTCTTATGAGGCAGCCGGTCTGCTCACTGCTGACGTTTAGTTATTTGGGTCATGGATGCAACCCTCTTGCATGTTTTTTTTTTGAAAACAGGCAGCCTTTGTTACATTTTGGTCTCTTTTTTTTCAAATTTCCAATGGAAAAAGCACATTCCCTCTGGTGGTTCGTCTTTCTTCTGTCTGGGCTACCCTTTAATGAATTGTTTGGGGAAGCTCTGCTTGTGGATGGGGGCAGCTGGTTCCTCTGGGTCACTGTTGGATTCTGTGCTGGTTGACTGCTGGGACCGTCATGCTGCTGCTGCTATGGGTGGCTGGGTGGGCTCCTCTGCCTTATGGGCCATGTGTACTGCGTCAACTAATATTGGGAATTCTTCGATGGGCATACTGGAGGCACTGGGCATGGCTGCCACCATTTGGCGGGGTAGTTTTGTGAGGAAGACTTCTCTCACCAGGTCCAGAGTTGACTTGGGTTGGCAAGTAGTGTTATGAGCCGCCATAACTGTTTGTAGACATGCGATGGCCACTCATCTCCTATGGCTGCCCCCACGTTGTTCATGCATTTCTCGACCCTTAGGGCGGGTGACATGCTGAAGGATGGCTTCAGCTGATCCTTAAACGATTCATAGGTGACAGGAGTTTGCAGTTTTGCAAGCCATTCTGTGAATTGCTTAAAAACGTCGTCTGGCAGGAATTAGAGGAAAGAATCTACTTTGTGTGCTGAGGAGGTGATTTTCTTCGATCAGAAGATTGTCTCCACCCTGAAAAACCAGGCTTCTGGGTTGTGGGGTGTGAATGAGGGCAGACATATGGAGGCGGCAGCGATGGTGTTGTTGGAGAGGCTGTCATCGTTGTGGTTGGCTGGGCTGGACATCTCTGTAGTCACCAATGTAGCAAAGGCATGAGCAAGAGGTTGCGTCTACAAAATAACTGATATATTCAAACAACAAACAGACAGGTATTCAATAGCTCTTGCAAGAGGAAATATAGTGCCTGACATGAGGCAAACAAAACTGAGGTCAGAGTACAACCAACTATGTTTCTTGGAGGATGGAAAGACATCAATATACAAAACATGAACGAAGTTATGATACATATAGCTGGGATGCTGACATTGTAATGCTTACGCTAAGAATGATACATTTAACAAAACAATGATATGAACATGATTATATGTACAAAGGATGAGTGATATCTGGTGTGTTTCTTGTACACGTGAACTTGGCGCATGGAGATCTCGTCGTGGGGAGATTAGCTGGCCAGGTGAGATGAAAGGTGGGTGGGTCCATGTTAGGCCCTACACAAGAATATCGACTTTGAAGAAGGAACAGTTTATTGTGCAAAAAAATACTTACAAAGTACAGCACAACAGGCAACCTGGAAGCGGCATGCGTACAGGGAAAACCCCTATCAAATGAATAGCATTGGCTGTGGTATTATACAAACCTTTTCCACCCTACTGATTACTAGGCAAACGTCATTCATCAGGGCTGATATGGTACTCAGGTAGTATTACAAAATATAAATTATTACAGATAACTGTATAGGGGAATTATAACATATTAAACACGAATTATTCATTTAAGACTGCACTGCAAAATTTGTCATAAACATTACAAAGTATGTAACTTTTATATATACTGGACATTAAGAAAATAATTTTAATTATTGCTATAAAAGATATACATTTGATCTGGTTTCTGTCAAGGAACACAGTTGCTACGGAGTAGCATGTGGTATAATTTACAGTAATTAATTTGCAACTTGTTACTTTATATCACATTAAAACTTGAAATAATTACTTAGCAGAATGAATTACATTTAGCTGAGGTCAACACATCAAATTTTATATAAATGTTATAAAAAAAAATTAGAAATACAACAGTTTTAATGATGCCAACAGGTAGCTGCAGAACAGGATGTACTACAAATTAGTTAATGCACAATATGCAAATAATTACTTAATTGAATTAATTATATTTAGATGAGGTCAACACATCACATTTTATATAAACGTTATAAAGAAAATTTTAGGAACATAGCAATTTTAATGATGCTAACAGGTAGCGGCATAATATGTACTACAGTTTGGTTTATGCAAAAATGCAAACAATTACTTAATTGAATGAATTACATTTAAATGAGGTCAACACATACAATTTTATAATTTAGAAACAACAGTTTTAATGATGCTAACAGGGCTGCAAATTAAGACGTAATATAATTTAGTTTATGCACAATATGATACAATATATACATGTCTATTGACTATCTGGCCAGCAAATTTTGGATGAGAATTCAAAACCCTTCTCAGCACACTAGGTTGTAGAAAATGCTTGAGGAGGTCAGCTTCACTCAGCCTGTCTCCCTGCGGCCTGTAATGAGTAATCTCTTCACATTCCACGAGATAGCGACTTCGAGTGTGCTTCCTTAACTCGCCACACAGTTTGCAACATGTTTCTGATGGACTGACAGCTGGCAGTACCTCACAAAGGTATCGGCTCTGCATCCTTAGTCTGCTATATGTTTTTTGTGCTCTTGTGCTCTCCAGTCCACAAAGTCTGTAGTCAGGTGGTTTTCCTTCAGTAATTTCAAGGCGTTTTCTTATTGATGAGTGAGTTTCTTTGAGCCTCTCTATTCTCTCTCTGTATCTTTGCATTATTTCCATGCCAACTGAGTCCTTCAACATACCCAGGGATGGTGCCAGCTTATAGTCTACTCTCTCCTTCCTTGCACCTTCTTTAACAGGCTCGTCATCTCTCTCATTGCCTATGATTCCAATATGTGAAGGCACCCATATGAATGTGACCATTCTACCTGTTTGTCTGATCTGTGATAGCAGGGCTATAGCTCTTCTCACTATAATATTTGATTCAGCCTTTCTTGGTGTTAGTGATAGCAGGGCACTCAGGCTATCTGTTGCTATTATGGCATTTTCCTTATTCCTTTTTATGATATTCAGTGCAGTTGTAATACCTAGTAGTTCTGACTGTAATATGGAGCATCCATTTGATGATCGTAATGACAGAGAGTATACCCTCCTCTCCATTCTGATACACAGTTACCTTGCTTCCTGCCCCACCATCTTCCATAAGTGAACCATCCATATAATAATGTACCCACTCCCCCTGAATACTGTCCAGCCTCTGAAAATAGTCATTCTTCATCAATGCAGGGTTCATCTCTTCCTTTTTCCTTTTTAATATTGATAGTGATGCCTCAATCTCTGGTATGTTCCATGAAGGAATGCCTTTTACATCTATCCTGATTGTGTCTAGGTATTCTTTCATGCTAGAATCCTCTATTAGTTGTCTAGCTGCAGTAACCCAACCATTCTTTAATTTTTTTAGGATAGCTGTGAATTAGAGTATCTCTTGTTAATCCATTGTCATCCATCATGATGAACCGATACAACTGGATGAGTGCTGTTCTTGTTATTCTGTGATGTATTGGATGCAGCCCTGCCTCATTCCACAATATTTCTTGCCTGACACTTTTAGGTGCCCCCAGTATGCTTCTTGCTTCCTTGTTCTGGATGATTTCTAGAATACCAATATAGCTCTTCCTCAAAGGCAGCAATATGCTACTACTGTAGTCAGTTATTGATATTATCATAGATGTATAAAGTCGTTTTACGATAGGTACACTTGCACCCACAGAGCCACATGCTACTTTCCAAAGAAGGCATAACCTTGCTTCTGATACCTGTGCTATTCTCTTAACTTCATACAATTTATGATACCTATTATTGAGTACGACACTGGGCTACCTTCTCTAGTCTCTGCCCTTGTATGTGCAGTATCAAGGGTTGCATGTACCTCTTGCTATCATCTTAGTCTTTTCAGGTGATATGACCAATCCTATGCTATTACATAACGATGTGAGAGCCTTAATTGCCTTTTTTATTCTTTTATCTGTGCTTTGCTTGTGCTACTATGTCATCTGCATATATGGTTATTATGATTCCTGGTATATCAATTTTTCATAGCACATCCATTAGAATATTAAAAAGAGCAGGTGATAAAACCCCTCCTTGAGGAGTACCCAATTCCATTTTCTCCCATCTTGATTGAACACCTTCGAAATAAACACTTCTTACTCCATCTATTAGGTAATCCATTATGAGCTGTAGGAGTCTTCCTTCTACCATTTCTGGCAACTCAGTCAAAATAATTATATGGCTAGCCCTATCAAAGGCCCCCTTTAAATCTATGAACACTGTGTATTTTAACCCTAAGGCTGCACTTACTCTATGAATACAGTGATGTGTGCTCCTCCCAGGTATGTAGCCATATAAATTCTTTGAGAGCTTTTTCTTAATAAAGAAATTAAGCCTCTTTAGTTAAATTCTTTCAAATATCTTGCACAAACATGATGTCAATGAAATAGGTCGAAATTCACCTGGCTTTGGCACTGGTATTATGAGTGACTTCTCCCATGTTTTGAATGTGGGCTGTCCTGACGATATGTTATAACGCTTCAGAACTGGATTTCCACTCACTGTTGTGAGGAACCTGATAACATTATATGTAATCCCATCTAACCATGGTGCAGTAGACTTCCCACTCTTTAGAGATTTCTGCCGTTCTTGCTCTGTGAAGGGTTTGTCATCACACTTTCCTGTCTTCTTGAGTGCTTCTCTTAACTTCTTTATTTTCTTCCTTATCCTCTTCTCAACTGCCACTCTAACCTTGATGGATAATGCATCACTGCTAGCATCAGATGCCCACTTTGTCATAAGTTCATTTGCTCTTTCTCTTGGATTGGGATGGAGTGGTTTTGTTTTTCTTCCCTTGGGCTATCCTCACTCTCCTTGCAACCTCATAAGGAGGTGTTTTTTCATGGATACCCTGCATAAACTTAACCCAGAACTTCTCTCTTGAGTTCTTTTTAACAGCTTGCACTTGTTTCTCTAGTCTTCTATATATTGCTAGGTTTTCTGGGCTTGGTTTATTCATCCAATTCTTCTTTGCCTTGCTATATTGCTTGTTGATCCTCTTCACTGCATCATCTGCATTATACCAGCTTGTTAGTGGTTTTGTGGTTCTCTCCTCTGCTAGTGTGTTTGGTTTGGCACTTCCTCTTCTAGCTTTTCTACAATGTCCTTATTATACTGGTCACTGTTCTTGGTCTCATAACCATCATGCCAAACATTTATACTTTGTCTGATGCTATCTTCCAGTTTTTCAGGTACATTGATTTTCTTTCATGCTGTGATCTTTCTTTCAAAAGTCTTGTTCAGTCAATCCAAGCATAGATACCAAAGTGGTCTGATGTTAGAGTATCCACTGTCTCACAGTTGTGTTGTACATCTGAGTCTCCAGCTATACAAATATAGTCAAGCTTGTTCCCTTTAATATGTGTTGCTTCAGCACCATTTAGAATCCTTATATTGTTTTCTCTGCTCATGAGATATTTGTACAGATGTATGCCATTTACATTTCTCCTCCCTGTTGCAGAGCCTAACTTTGGATGTACTGCATTAAGGTCACCTACTATTAACAAGGGATTAGACTTTGCTAGAAGGTTATAGTTTATTACTATCAATGTCCAGGGCCTGTGCAGGGGAGTAAGTGTTGCACACTCAGAATAGCTGCCTTCCACTCTCATCACGCATTCCTATGGTAAGGCAGTCTGTGTTTGCACCTTGTCTTGGGTTTGGAAATTTTTTCACAGCTAGGTTCTTTCTGCAGTACGTTATTAGCCCTCTACTTGTTATTGTTTTTCCATCCATCCATCCTGTTGGCTTGGACACTATCTTTTGAGACAAAGTGGTATCCTGGAATGGCCATATAATCTGTGGGCATGTGCTTTGTTTCCTGCAGACATATGATGTCCACCTGATTCTCAAGAGCAAATTGTTGTACTTCAATTAATCTATTTGCCAGGTTGTTTGTATTCCAACTACAGATCTTGAGAGGGTCCATCTTGTTCATTCTCAGATTTAGTGTCTTTTAACATCCTCTAATCAATTCTCTCATCTCCATATTACTTCTGTGGGCAGCTACCACCACTTTTGTTATCATTGCTGGCGTTTTGGAACTACTTTCTTGATACGCTGTTGTGAGTAATTCCTTGATCTTTTTTGCTGTTATATCTCTTGGCAATGCTATCTTTGTATGAATATTTTCACAATTGTTAGAGGTGACATCTGTCTTGTAGCCTGAGTAGTTACCATCCACAATTGCTGGTTTGTCCCTGAGTGATGTAATCACTTGCTCTAGCTTGATAATTTCCAGTTTTAGTTTAGTATTCTCCTATCTTAGTTTTTTATTCCTTTCTGTCAGTTGCTTAATCTCCTGTTTGTCTTCATCTGTTCTTGGGTCTTTCAATGGTGCCTTTTACTTTTCTGAGACCAGTTTATCTAGTTTTCTACTCTGCTTTACCAGTCATTCACTTAAGATTTGAATAGTTGTTCTGAGACTTTCTTTTTCTCTTCTGCCTGCCTCCATATACTCATTGAGCCTCTTATTTAATACCATTAAGAGACTAACCTCTGTTCCTGGTCTGGGTGTTATAGCTTCTCTAGTAGTCCATGCCATAGGCAGGGGTGGGAAATTCTCCCTATACATTTGGCTCCCATTACCAGGAAGAGTATGTCCTGCTGGAGGCCCTGAGATGCCTCCCTGCTCTTCCCTGCTGGTTGCTGCACCATGAGCTTCAGAGGCTCTAGTCACTTTAGGGTGCTTAGTACATTGGCTAGAGTTGGCATTGTGACTGCCTCCACAGTTGCAACATAACGGTGTAATCTCATTCCCAACATTGATAAGAGCTTGGCATGTGGCTGGCTCATGGTTTTGGGCACAAAATCTGCATCTAGCAGGACTCTTGCACTTTTCCAACCATGATTCCACCTAGAGCACTTTCCACACAAAGTAGGCCTTTGCACATATTCTCTGATGCTAAGAGGATGGGGATAGATTGGAATTATCAGATGGTCAGGGGTGTCTCCCTTCCACCACCCTACTGTTTCACTATTTGTTCTGCTCCGCTTATTCCATGCAAGTCCACTGATAGCAGTACATGCTACTTGTATTCATTCCAGTATCATGTAGCTTGGATTAACATCTAGAATGATAACTTTTTTTTCTGCCTTTCTTTATGTTCAGGTTGATATAGCACTACTCCCTTGTGGCCTGTAGTTGTTAGCATTTGCAGTTTCTTTTGCACTTACTAAAACTATTAGGACCTTTTTCCCTGGGCAAGCTTTTCTTTATCTTTTTCATTTCCAGTGTAATCTCATGGGAAGTAGAGTGGAGATGAATCCAGTAATGTTAAGTTGTCTACATTTGCTACTGAATCGCTATTTGAACTATTAATTGAATCATTTCCTTTTTCACTATTCTCTTTCATACAGATATTTGTTATTATTTCACCATTTCTAATCTCGTTAATTTTCTCAGCAATGTTTTTCTTCTGCCTCCTTCTCATTTTCTTCCTCTGTGTCTTGGATTCATAGTCTTCAAAACTATGATCTTTTCCGATTTCCTGGTCATCCGTACTTTCGTCCGAAATTTCATGAAACGGTTCGATTGTTTTGGCATACCTTTTGAGGGTTCTCCCATGGTTATAGAGAGCAGCACGTGATCCTTCACGTGAGGTCGGCTGTCAAATTAGAGAGAGTGAAGGGGTGAAATGTATAAGAGATTTGGCAGGTAGGGGGTAGGGTGGAAAGGATATGGGGGGAGAAGATGGCGAAGGGCGAGGTTAATACATCGAGGCAAAGTTTAACCAGCGTACCAGAGGTCACTGGTTTAGGGATCCTCATCGACGATGCTAAGTGGCTGCTTTCGACACGATCGTCTTGTGTAGCAGCCACACTAGAAAAAAAGAATACGACTGTTTTCACTTATATGACTTCATTTTATCATCATGAAGCATCATAGTTGAATATATTCTTCAGCATCAAGTAATTGTGATATATATTTTTTACTTGTGAGTCCCTCTTGCATGATAACAGATTTAGGGAAAATAAACATGTTGAGATATCACAGTTGAGAATAAATCATAATCACGACGGC
>NC_089747.1:69011215-69013715 GCF_040412425.1 Macrobrachium rosenbergii | reverse complement strand
TTTATTTTATATTTTTTCTGAAGAAAATAACATGCATATATAAAAAAAATGATGTACTAAGTAGGGTAAAACGTGCCAAGGCCACGAACTGACATGAGAGAGACCCACTGCGTGACGTGACTCTCAACTGCCGTATGACTGATGAGTTGAACCAATATAAACTATCTGTTATTAATCCCACTCTATCGATAAGAGTCTGATTAGGAGGAGGAGACACCTTGCTGAACTGATCTGAACTGATATTAGAGAGACTCACTGTGTGACTCAACAACAACTGTGTGACTGATAAGTGCTGAACTATTATAAACTATCTGTTATTAATCCCACTCTATCGATAAGAGTCTGATCAGGTATCTGCTGCTGATATGATTTAGACCCACTGCGTGGCTCATTAACAAGTGTATCACTGATAAGAGTTGAATCGTCATAAACTATCTGTTATTAATCCCACTCTATCGATAAGAGTCTGATTAGGTATCTATCCGTTATTAATCCCGCTATATCAATAAGAGTCTGATTAGGAGTGACGTCCCACTATATAATGTATGAGTTTGGCGAGACGGACATCAGTTCACAGAACGAGTAGCTATACTCCCCAACATCCCACCAGTAGAGGGTGTAATTCCAGCAGCTCCAGCAGTGGTGATGACAGCTCGAGCAATAGCGAACAGCCGATACCATGGGATTTATCAACACCATCAGTGGCAAAGACATTGCGTAGGAGGAAGAGTAGCGCTAATGGCGGAAGAAGAAGAAGAAGTGAGAGATGTCAGAAAGGATCAAACCCGAGACTCATCCCTGCAGGAGAGAACACTACTCTCAGCTCAAGTAATAATAATAATAATAATAATAATAATAATAATAATAATAATAATAATAATAATAATAATAATAATAATAATAATAATTTAATTTTTCATATAAGCTGCAACACCAGTCTACATGAATATTGCCACTCTTTTACATATAAAACTTTCCATTTTATAATTAAAAATTCACCACAGCCATTCCTATTTTGCAGGCTCTTCTAACACCTGCACTACTCCTCTGCCGAGCGAAGCAAGTGTAACCTCTGTAGGAGAGAACACAGCTACTCGCGCATCTGGTAAGAATAATTAATTTTGACCAGTCTCCATAAAATAAAATAAAACATTCTTTTGATACTTTTAAAATTCACCACAGCCACTCCTATTTCGCAGCCTCCTCCTCCTCCACTTCAAATGCCTTCGGCGCACCTGCACCGCCGACCGTCGCACCGCCACCGAGTGAAGCAAATGCGATGGAAACATCTGCAGCGAATGCTGGAAGACACTGTCGAGTAGGCAGTGCCAAACAGCAAGTGTCCCAGCAGCAGGAAGCACTGTTGCTTGACAGGGAAGGAGAGGTAGGCAACCGGATTGTGAGTGCCATCACATATCCAACTGCGGTGGGAACCCACGTCGATGTGACAACGGCATTCAAACATAACCAAATGCAACTCGCCGAGGAGGTTATACAAGCTCTCAACAATCTGAATGTAAATAGCGCCATGCTATACTTGTGCATTGTCATCAGCAGAGAGAGAATGACAGGTGCCAGTGCCACTCGTGAAACTGGTACTTTTTACATTAATACCCTACCAGTGTTAACATTGGCGGACACTGCGCTCGATGTGATAGACGAGGCTATCGAATATGTGGCGAGCAATCTGGAAGATAGACTAAACTTGAGTGAAGGTTCAGGTTGGCGCATCACATCGTTGCACAGTGTACAGATCAAGATCTCCCAGTGAGAACTGGTGAACATGGCCAATTTTCGAGAGTATCCTGCAGGTGTTAGGGGTGGTGGACAAATCGTTAACATCAATTCGGGGTACAACTGCATCATTACAGCATTAGAAGCATACAGCATACTCAAGGGAAATGATGATCCTAACCGCAACCTCACCTGAGATGTGAGAAGACAAATAAACTTGAAACGCTTCACCATTAAACATACACCCGACATACCTGTGAACAGTGATACCTTCAAAACGTTAGAGAAGGATAACAACCTTAATATTTATGTATAAAAATTGAGTGAAGTGGTCATGGGAAAGGGACAGAAAAAACACTGGGCAGTGCATCTCACCAGAAAGGGAACCAATAAATCATGTCCCCGACTAGTTCCTCTACTGTTGATCACTGATGACCATGTCGCCCTCATCAAGGATTTGCCAACCTTCATAGATACTTTCCACCGTTTGAAATCAGGTAGGCGTGACCATGCAGCGGGTGCGTATTACAATTGCCTCACTCTCTTCAAAACTCCAGCCATTCGCGACGCTCACACTCAAAGATCTACAACCCGAACCACTGTTCTATACCCTTAACCTGGCCAGTTTAAACAGTTCACCAAAGTGAAAGCGCTGAATAAAAGCTCACACATCGCCTGCTTAGATTTTGAGGAGTACAACAGACAGCCGGAAGAAGAACTCGTCTTCTTCCTCCTCCTCCTCCTCATCCTCCTCTTCCTTCTCCTC
>NC_089747.1:68978800-68981300 GCF_040412425.1 Macrobrachium rosenbergii | reverse complement strand
CAGATGTCACCAGATCACGAATAGAAGTAATTTTTTTACCAAAATTAAAGTATTTCCAAGAAGAGCAATACATCGTTATTTACCGATGCATTCATGAACATCGGTGTTTTTCAAGAACTAGAATAGATTAAAAAATAGAGGGCAGATCACCCCCTCCCCTCTCTCTAAACAGTTTATTTTAACATATATTGTATATGAAGTGCCCTACAAAGGTAATTGTGTTTCAGGTTTTATTTATGAATTTATGGTTAATGCATAGGAATTTTTGCTGACTTTACTTGTTATGATATTTGTAAGACCTCTTTTATCGAAGAAAGATAAAATATAATTAATAAGAATCAGCCAGGCATAAAATCACTTTCTGTTTGTACTACCATAAAAACGATACCAACTCATGTTTTTGTATAGGCTATAAAACTGTTTTATCATCATGGTCCCGTTCATTGCCTATGAAGTCTGACTGTCATTTAATGCCAAGCATTGTACGCGATTATGTCATGAAGACCATCTGCTCAAATCTGCTCTATCTGCTGCCTTTGATACTCAGAAAATTCCTTTGGCATTGTTCGGAATCTGCCAAAATGGTGTAGAACGGTTTTATCGTTCTTTTTTTTTATCTGACCACAACCCACAATGAGACATTACAAAGCAAATACTCTTATTGACTCTCTAGGTTTTTGATAGATTGAGATTTATCTTTTCTTTTCCCTTTCTTATTTTTTCCATCAAAGGAAGTGGAACTTCTTTTTTCCTTGTTTACGAATGCGATAAGGATTCTGTTGGCATCCTTTGCGGATCAAAAGGTCTCGAGATTTACGTAATGGAGTTTGGTGTATTAAAAAAAATCATGATGACAAGAACCATGAGTAAAGATCTTAAAATCTAATGTACTTACTCGCACACACACACACACACAAGAATATTTATCTGCATGCTAAGCATGTACTGTAAGTCTGCATTATTAAGCAAAGTAATGATGCGTGTAATCCCAATAACCCATATTGCCTTTTTGTTAATACGCGAAGCAAATTCCTGAAAGTTAGAGTAGCTTCCTCAGTTCTGGCGTGATTCCATAAATTCTCCTGGTAAACAGACAAGCCTGAGGCATTCTCTAAATGTGAAGTGATTCGATCTTCCAGATAATGAGAGGACAGTAAAAATACAATAATAAATTTGATGACTGCATTACTGCCCAGTTATTATGATTAAGACATTGTCAGTCACATTACTCTATTTCTGGTGTTTGATTTTTTTTTTTTTTAAGTAGAAACATCATTGCAATCAAAGTGGTATTATTGTTCCATAAATATCGACATTTGCCACAAAAACCTAGGAAACAAAATATATATTAAAATATACAACGTATGTCACATTATTCAAGTACAATCATTTTTCCTTTCCTCATTAGTTATTGATTGTCTAATACCTTTTTACTGGACATTATCCTGATAGACTAACAACAGCGGGTTCAAAATTTGTTTTTAATTAACAAAATAATAACAGTTCTTATAGAAATCTCACGCCTTACCATTTTGACATTGGAAGCAATCGAAAGTTACCAGGAGAGTGGTATAAGAATATATTGCAATATGAAAGGATGCTAGAACAAAGACCATAAAAAAAAAATTAATAATAATAACTGAAGAGGGATTATAGATCAGGAGAACAGAGTTAGTTCTGGGAAGATTTCTGCATTAGTAGCAAACAATGAAGAGAGAAGAGGATCTGGAGGCTCTTGAAACCAATCTAAAAGGGTAGGGGATCACTTGGGCTCTTTCTCGGAAGACAAACAAGCAAATCTGCCTCCGTAATGACCCCATGAATCCCAGTGAATGTCAACATCGTCTTAAATCCCCGAGCCCTTGTGATCGTTTTCCCAGAACTTAAGATTTTCGTTAAGGATTTCGAATTATACACATCAGTAATTCTATTCATGTCATGGCTGGTCGTTTCTAGATGGAGCGGTCATTGTTATGTTTGTAATAATTTGTCTAATGTATCATTAAGTGTAAAACTAACCCATATTAGATGCTATGTTTCAAGTTTTTCTTTTTGTTTATTTATATATTTATAACGGTTTTATCCCATATCCGTTAATCATATATAACTTATTAAATGCTTATTCCAAAGCGTGAAATTTCCATTAGATAGTGTTTTCCTATAACATCATTGAAAACGAATTTGGAATAAACTCTAGAATCCCTCCCTCAGAAACACATTTAGCACAATACCACAAGGGCTTTTAGGGATAAGACTATCCTTTCATAAATATTTATTTTCGTTGTATTCATATATATTGGTTTATAATAACAAAAGTTAGAGGGCGTTTTTATAGCACTGCTGCATAAAGGCTTCCAAAGGGACATGTGTCCTACAAAAACAGAGAAAGGAAACTTTAAGGGTTTAATGTATTACTTACTGAACTGACAAGGAGTTCTGGTAAAAGGGACTTTTCATTTTAAGAGAATAGATCTCTGATCTACCTTCCCACTCGTGCTAA